>NW_007252795.1:200080-209110 GCF_000164805.1 Carlito syrichta
AGCCCAGCAGGTCGAGGCTGCGGTGGCCAGGAGCGGCCACTGAACTCCAGTCTGGGCGACAGAGTGAGACTCCAACTCAAAAAAACAAACAAACAAAAAATAGAAACAATTTAAACAGTCAACTGCAGAGTAGAAATAAAACCTGGCATGTGTACAATGAAATATAACACAGCAGTAAAAGGGAATGAATAATTGAAAATTGTGACAAAATGGATTAATCTGAAAATAATTATGCTGAATGGAAGAAACCAGACAAAAAATAAAACATACCATATTATTTTATTTATATATAATTTTGAAAAATACAAATAGCCTATTGTGATTGAAAGCAAATGATTACATGGAATCATGGAATTGGGTAACATAGAAGAGCAAGGGGAAGGCATTTTAAAGGGACAAGAAGAGACTTAGTGATAATGGTTATGTTTATACTCTTGATTATATTAATTGTTTCACTGGCCGTATACATGACAAAAATGATATGGTTGTACACTTGATTTTCTTGTGTTTTTAAAAATTTACACTTTAAATATGTACAATTTATTATCTGCATATTACAATGAGTAAGCAATCATTTTGCATGGTTCCCATATGCACAAATTTCAGTCAGCACAGATCAGTTAAATGACATCCACCCCTTAAAATGTGGTTTAAACTCACCAAGAATATTTATTGTGAATAATTGCATAAAGCAAAAACTTTGCTGCTATCTCTTCAATCCACAAATCGTTATAAATAGATACACAGCATGATCAGTGACTAGTCACATTGCCTTTTTCAAAATCTCGTGATTTTTTTACTGTACATATGTTGTTCAGTTCATGCACAGACAGCAAAGCATGTGATTGTGTTGCTTCCTTACATCCCAGTGATAAATTCACATGACATTTTACCAAAATGGACAATCAAAAGAGAGAATTGACTGACTGTGACAGTTAAATTTATATATCAATTAGACTCAGCCATGGAGTGCCCAGATATTTTGTCAATCATTATTCTGGGTATGTCTGTGAAGATATTTTTGGATGAGATTTACATTTTAGTCAGTAGACTGAGTTAAGCAGAATGCCCTCCCTAATTTGGATCATGTTTATTCATCTAATGAGGTCTGAATAGAAAAATAGATCGACCCTACCATGAGTAATATGGAACACTACTTGCCTAACTTTTGAGTCTAGAACATTGGTCTTTTCCATCCTTTGGACATGAGCTGAAACATTGGCTCTTCTTGGGTCTTGACCCTGCTAGCTTTCAGACTTGCACTTATGCCATTGGCCCTTCTGATTTTCCAGCTTGCTGACTACAGATCTTGGGATAATTACATAGTTCCATGACCAATTCCTTATAATAAATCTCTTACTGTGTATCATAAATCTTGTTGGTTCTGTTTCTTTGGAGAACCCTAACTAATGTAGATTTTGGTTCCAAGATGTGGGGTGCAGGTGTAACAAAATGCTACTAAAATGTGAAAGTAGCCTCAAAACTGGGTAAGGATAGAGGCTGGAAGAGTTTGAAGGTGCATGTTAGAAATATAGATATTCAGTGTGATTCTGGTAAGGGCTCAGAAGGAAAAACAGAAGAACTGGAGGGAAAGCTTCCATTTGCAAGAGAATACATATATAATAATGAACAGAATGTTGGTAGAAATATGTGTTAAAGGCCATTCTGGTAAGTTCTCAGGTATAAATGAGGAACAGGTCATTAGAAACTTGAGGAAAGGTGATCCTTGTTATAAATGGGCAAAAGATCTTGGCTAAATTGTGTCCTAGTGTTTTATAGTAGGTAGAACTTTTAAGAAATGAAATTGGGTACTTAACAGAGGTGATTTTTAAAGCCGTATAGTGAAAATGTGGCTTAAGTCCTCCTTACTGCTTATAGTAAAATGTGAGTGGTGATAAATTAATTGAAGAATGAATTATTAAACAAAAAGAAGAACCTGGAGATTTGAAAAACTCTCAGCCTATCAATATTGCACAAATGAGAAAACTTGTCCTGAAGAAGACACTAAGGATCTATTAACAAACCATTTGATAAAGAAATCATAGGTGTACCTCATGGACTTATTCAACCATTTCAGCAGAAAGCAGGAATAGAGATGCAGTTATTCCAGGAGGGATACTACCAGTTTGAACTGAAGACAGAGAAAGCAAGACAGAATGAAGGAAGGCTTTCAGCCTTTTTGGATTCTATAGGACAGGAATACAGAGCTGTTCAGCTGCAAATGTACACAATTCTTCAAAAAGGGAAGGATGACACTAAAGGTGAGCCAGAAATAACTAGTGCTGCTACTCCTACTACAGAACTCAGGGACAAAACTGTTTCCTAGTTGGTCTCAAAAAGTAGTGCCCTCACAGAGAGCACTGGGTGCAGAATAAGTTTGAAGAGCCATTGGGGTGATACTGTCAACCCAGTGGGCCTGGAAATGAACCATCAAGCCAAACACAATTATTCTCAAGCCTTAAAATCTAATGGAGTTTTTAAAAATAGATTTTAGACTTGCTGGACACCTATCATCCTGTCCTTCCCTACTTCTTTTTTCTGGAATGGGATTGTATATCCTATGCCTAGCCTACCATTGTATTTTTGAAGGATATAACTTGTCTAGTTTCATAGGTTCACAGCTGAAGAAGAATTTTGCCTCATGATGTATAGTACCTTGAGACTCACCCATATCTGAATTAGATGATATTTATTTATTTTATTTGAGATGGAGGCTCGATCTGTTACCCAGGCTACAGTGCAATGGAACAATTGTCATTTCCTCTATTATTAAGAATGCTTTGGCCAGGCTCGGTGGCTCAGCCTTTAATCCCAGCACTTTGGGAAGCCAAGGCGAGTGGATTGCCTGTGCCTGCAGACTCGAGACCAACCCGGGCAACTCAGTGAGACCTCATCTCTACAATAAATTTTTTAAAAATGAGCCAGGTGTGGTAGCGTGTACCTGCAGTTCTGGCTACTTGGAAGACTGAGGCAGAAGGATTGCTGGAGCCCAGCAGGTTGATGCTAGGGTGGCTATGAATGTACCACTGCACTCAAGCCTGAGTGATGGAGTGAGACTCCAACTTAAAAAAAAAAAAGACTGCTTTGCATGGCTTTGGGTTGCATAGTAATTTTTATAGTCACACAATGTGGTACAAAGAGAAGATTGCCTGTATACCTTCACTAAAGCTGCCAAAAATAATAAATTAGTAATAACTTATTCAAAAGATGAAAACCATGAGATAATAAAATTATTCACATAAAACATGTAAATATTTTTTCATACGTAGCACTGAAACTTTATGTTCCAGAATTTTATTATTCTTTTCTATATATTAAAGTTTTAAACTGTTGCTTCTAAGTAATGAGTTTCATTATATTTAGCAAATTAGTCATTCAGTACATTATTAGCTCTTGGTAAAGTAACCTAATCCCTAGAAGATTCCAACCACTTTATGTAACTATTAGATACTGGGAATTGAGTGATAAGCTATGTACACATATAGGTATAATATGTGTATATCTCAACCTTCTCTCTAGCTATAAATCTGTGAAACTGTAAATCACTTAATTGTGCACAGTCAGAAGCAATCCATACAATAGCCTATTTGGTAAGCACTAAGTTGGTAGATATATCACCTCATTAAGGTAAAAAGAAAAAAAAAAGAAAACAATCATGGATCAATCCATGAAAAACATACTACAGTGCAAGAGAAACAGAATATTCTCACCAAAAGCCAGTGTTTCTAATACTGAAAATTAGGTAGAAGAAAATTTTATAAATATTTTCAATATATGTCATTATTTTAGAGGGTAAGTAAAACTAAAGCAGAAAACCCAAGCTAGAATAGGAAATTTTCAGAATTATATAAAAAGAGAGGTCTGGTGTGGTGGTTCACGCCTGCAATCCCAGCACTTTAGGAGGCCTAGGCGGGAGAATAGCTTGAGCCCAGCAGTTTGAGACCCGCCTAGGCACCATAGCAAACCTCATGTCTACAAAAAAATTTTAAAAATTAGCCAGGCATGGTTGTGTGCACCTGTAGTCCTAACTACTAGGGAGGCTGATGCAGACGCTGACTAAAATAAAATAAAATAATAAAATAAAAATAGTTGAGTGATAAAAAGGAAGATTCCAAGTAGATTAAAACTTTGCTAATAGAATTATGTTTACATTAGAGAGAATATGTACCTAAGTGCAAACAAATCAGTGTGATATTGAGTTTACCCAGTAATCAGAGGAAAAAAGGAAGAAATATGCAAATGATGTTATATTTGAAACATATATAACTTAGGTATGTTTGTAAAATAAAAATAACATTTGGAGAAGAAGCAAAAATAAAAAATATACGATTTTTTTAAATCTAAGAATTCTAATTAACCAACTCAATCTAATCTATGAAAAATCACAGAAAAGACAACTACTCAAATCTACCTGACAATGTTTTTGAAATGTAATAAAAGAAATAAACATGCTGGCAGAGGAACCATGTTTCCTATAAGGAAACAAAAATCTGGTTTGCCTCAATTTGCTCTATAACACTACATTTCAGAAGACAGTGGAGAAACAGAATTCTAAGGAAAAAAAATTGATTTAATAATTTTTTGGAGTAACATTAGCAAGATGCCAAAACAGGAGGTTCCAGACTTCACTGCCCCTCACAGGAAAGTTCAACTACCAACTATTCATAGACAAGAACACATCACCCAGGGAACGAGATGGCTGTTGACCAGAGAATAGATCCTGAGGCCTGGCTTGACCTGAGAAAATTTCGGTGCCCAAATGCAGTAACTCAGCCTGATTATAGAGCCCACCTAAACTTGGAGCATCCTAGCCATATAGAGAACCCCAAAACAAGCATGACGTGCCCAAGGTCATTACCAGCTGGCCCATTCAGAATCACAGGCTATGAAGGTCTGTCCTTGACCAAGAACATGTGTAAAAACCAGAAATGTTGGCTGCCTCCCCAGATGCGTAGATACCAATGCAAGGACACAAAGATTACAAAGATTCAGGAAATCATGACACCTCCAAAAGAAACTAACAAAGCTCCCAAACAAAGGGATAGCTATGAAATAAAAGGCAAAAAATTTAGAATCCTCTTCTTAAAGAAGTTCAGCAAATTGCGACAGTATACAGATTTTAAAAATTAAATGAAGTTTGGAAAACAATACATGAAGAAAATGAAAAGTTTGACGAAATAGAAACAAACAAAAAACTCTGAGAGATGAAGAATACAGTGACTGAACTGAAAAATGCAACAAAAAGTCAACAGTAAGCTCAATGACAGGACATTTGATATTATTCAGTCAGAGTTGCAAAAAGAAAAAGGAATGAAGAAAGCCTACAGGAATTACAGGACACCATAAAGAAACCTAACC
This sequence comes from Carlito syrichta, assembly GCF_000164805.1. Classification (NCBI taxonomy): domain Eukaryota; kingdom Metazoa; phylum Chordata; class Mammalia; order Primates; family Tarsiidae; genus Carlito; species Carlito syrichta. Next base: position 205,439 of record NW_007252795.1, read on the forward strand.
TACCTATAATAGGAATTCAAGAAGGCGTAAAAGGGTCAGAAAGCATATTTAAATAATCTATGGCTGAAAACTTTCCTAATCTGGGGTAAGATGCCACCATCTAGGTACAGGATACACAAAAATCTCTACTCAAATTCAACCCAAAGAGGAGTTCACCAAGACACACAATAAACTGTCAGAAATCAAAGACAAAAGAAAAATTCTGAGAACCAGAGATAAGAAACATATTACATGCAAAGAGGTTCCAATACGACTTTGTATTCCTCAGCAGAAATCTAACAAACCAGGAGAGAGAGTGGAATGATATTTTCAAAGTGCCGAATCTACTAACCACATTACTCACAAAGCTTTCATTCTAAATGTCGGAGAAATAAAAACTTTCACAGACAAAAGTGAACTGAGCCTGCCTTACAAGAATTGCAAAGGGGAGTTCTTTAAACTGACCCAAAAGTCCACTAATTAATGTCATAAAAGTTACAAAAGTACTAAACTCAATTGCATATGTAACATAAAGCTATACTCAGAATACTCTAGGACTATAATTGTAGTGTGTATACCAGTTTTGTCCCTAATATGAGGGTTAAAAGACAGAACTATTAATAGCAACTATAGCTGAAATGTCATGATAAATATTACAAAATGTTATAAGTTTTTACATCAAAACATAAAATTGGTGGGAATAAAAGGGTAGAGTTGTGTGCAATCAAAGTTAAGTTCTTATTAGCTTGAAATAGACTGTTGTAAGTATAAGATGTTCTATGTAAGCCTCATGGTAACCATGAAACAAACATTTATAGTAGACACACAAAACAAAAATAGGAAGAATTCACAGCATAATTACAGAAAACTGTCAAACCACAAAGGAAGACACCAAAAGAAAAAGAAAGAAACAAAGTATCTACAGAACAAGAAAATTAAACATAAACAGAACATTCCATCTAACAGCAACAGAATATATGTTCTTCTCAAGTGTGGGTGAAACATTCTCTAGGATAGATAATATTTTAGACAAATCAAGTCTTAGCAAGTTTAAAAATAACTGAAATCATGTCAAGTACCTTTTCTGACCATAATGGTATAAAACTAGAAATCAGTAACGAGTAATTTTTGAAAATTCACACGAGTGAAAATTAAACAACATGCTCTCAAACAACCGATTGGTCAATAAAGAAATAAAACAATACATTTTAAAACATCTTGAGACAAATGAAAATGAAAATACAGCATACCAAAACTTAAGGGATACAGCAAAAACAATTCTGAGAAGAAAGCTTATAGCAATAAATACCTGCATTAAAAAAAAAGAATAAAGATCTCAAATAAATAACCTTATGCCTCATGGAAATAGAAAATTAAGAACAAACTAATTCTAAATTCAGCAGAAGGAAATAAGTAATAAGGATCAGAGTAGAAATAAATGGAGACAAGAAAAACAATACAAAAGGTCAAAAAACTAAGAGTTGGTTTTTTTAAAAGGTAAACAAAATAGACAAACCCTTAGCTAGACTAAGAAAAAATGAGAGAGGACTCAAAATCAGAAATAAAAAAGGAGCCATTTCAGCTGATACCACAGAAATGCAAAATACTATAAGAGACTATTATGAACAATTATATACCATACAGTTGGATAACCAAAAAGAAATGAATAAATTCCTAGACAAATATAGCCTACTAAGACTGCATCTTGAAGAAACAGACATTCTGAACACATGAATAACAATTACAGAGATTGAATCAGCAGTAAGTCTCTCATCACAGGAAAGCCCATGACCTGTTGGTTTCACTGCTGAATTTTGCCAAACCTTTAAAGGACTAATATGAATCCTTCAAACTTCTTCCAAAAAATTGTAGAGGAGAGGATATTCTCAAACTCTTATTATGAAGCCAGCATTACTCTGATACCAAAGCTAGACAAGGACATTAGGGGGGAAAAAAACCCCCAAAAAACTATAGACCCATATCCTTGATAACATAGATGCAAAAATCATCAACAAAATACTAGCATGCCGAATTCAGTAACACATGAAAGACTCGTTCACCATGACCAAGTGGGATAACCTGGGATGTAAGACTGGTTCAACATAAACATATTAGTAAACATGATATAGCTTATTAACAATGAATGATAAAAGCCATATGATTATTTCATTATATGTACAAAAAACATATAACAAAATTAAACATTCTTTCATAGTAAAAGCAACAAATTTGGTTTAGATGGAATGTAGCACAATACAATAATGGCCAAAGATGATAAGCCCATAGCTAATATAATACTGAGCAATGAAAAATTGAAAACTTTTTACTTTCCTCTTAGGATTAGGATCAAGACAAGGATGGCTACTCTTGCCAGGGCAGTCAGACAAAAGAAAGAAATAAAACATATCTATATATAAGAAAAGAAGAAGTGAAATTATTACTGTTTGGTGATGGCATGATCTTATGATGACAAGATTCCACCCCGCCAAAAAGACTGTTGAAATAATAAACAAATACAGTAAAGTTGCAAGATTCAAAATCAACACCTAAAAATCAGTGTTATTTACATAAACTAACAACAAACTATCTGACAAAGAACAATCAAGAGAACAATCACATTTACAATATCTATTAAAAAAAACCTTAGGAATAAATAACCAAGGATACAAAACACCTGTACACTGAAAACTATAAAACATTAATGAAAGAAATTGAAGAAACAAATAAATTGAGTGAATTTTGTGTTCATGAATTGGAAAATCAATATTGTTAAAATGTTAATACTATCCAAAGCAACCTACAGATGTAGTGCAATCACTATCAAAATTCCAATGTCATTTTTAATGGAAATAGAAAAAATTATCCTAAAACTCATGTGGAACTACAAAAACCCCAAATAGTGAAGGCAATCATGAGCAAAAAGAACAAGGTTGGAGTATCACACTTCCTGATTTTAAACTATAATACAAAGCTGTGCTAATTAAAACTGCGTGTTACTGGCATAAACATAGATTCATTGACCAATGAACTCGAATAGAGAGACCAGTAATGAACCCATACATGTATGGTCAACAGATTTTCAACAAAGGTGCCAGGTATACATATTGGTAAAATGGCAATCTCTTCAATAAATGGCTGCATATTCATATGCAGAAGAATGAAATTGGACACTAATTCACACCACATAAAAAAACCAACTCAAAATAGATGAAAGACTTAAATACAAGATCTGAAACTGTAAAACTATTAGGAGAAAACATTTCCATATAGAGGAAATGACATGACATTAGTCTAGGCAATAATTTTTTTTAGATTTGACCCCAAATGTTCTGACAACAAAAGCAATAATAGACGGGATTATATAAAAGCATAAAGCTTCCTTACAACAAAAGGAAACAACAGAATGAAGAGACAACCTATGGACTAGGAGAAAATATTTGCAAGCCATGTATCTGACAAGGGACTTATCCAAAATATTTAAGGAACTAAAACAATTTCAAACAACAATCTAATTTAAACATGTGAAACACGGGTTTGAGACCTGTCTGGGCAACTTGGCGAGACCTCATCCCTACAATAAATAAAAAAAATTAGCCAGGCATGGTAGTGCGCACATGTAGTTCCAGCTACTTGGAAGGCTGAGGCGGAAGGACCTGCTGGAGCCCAGCAGGTTGAGGCTACAGTGGCTGGGGG
>NW_007252795.1:209130-227132 GCF_000164805.1 Carlito syrichta
AAAAAAAAAAAAAAAAATGTGAAAAGGACCCTAGTAGACATTTCTCAAAAGAAGATATAAAGATGTCCAACAGACATATGAAAAAAATGTTCAACATTACTAATCAGGGAAACTCAAACCACAATGAGATACCACTTCACAGCTGTCAGAATTGCTAGTATCCAAAAGGCAAGTGAGGTTGGGTATGGTGGCACACCTGTCATTCCAGCTGAGACAGGAGAATCACTTAAACCAGAGTTTGAGACCAGCATGGGCAACATAGTGAGACACTATCTCAACAACATTAAAAAAAAAAAAAAAAAGTAGGGCAACCCTCTCGGGTCCCCTCCCACTCTAGGAGCTTTTCTGTTCTTTCAATTAATACTGTTTAAAAAAAAAAAAATTAGCCAGCCTTGGTGGCTCAGCCTGTAATCCCACGCCTTTGGGAGGCTGAGGTGAGTGGATTGCCTGAGCCCGCGGGTTCAAGATCCGCCTAGGCAGCAAGAACTCATCTCTACAATAAATCAAAAAATCAGCCGGGCGTGGTAGCGCATGCCTGTAATTCCGGCTACTTGGAAGGCTGAGGCAGAAGGATTGCTAGAGCCCAGCAGGTCGAGGCTGTGGTGGCCGGGAGCGGCCACGGCGCTCCAATCTGGGCGACAGAGTGAGACTCCAACTCAAAAAAAAAAAATAAAGATGAATAAATTGGTGAGGATAAAGGGAATGGTTGTACACTGATGGTGGGAATGTAAACTGGTACAACCATTTTAGAAAACCGTATGGTGATTTCTCAAAAACCTAGACTATAATTACCATATGATCCAGCAATCTCACTTTTGGGTATTTACTCAAAAGATTGGAAATCAGTATGTTGAAAAGATGCCTGTACTCCCATGTTCATTGCAACGCTATTCACAATAGCCATGATGTGGAATCCATCAACAGATGAATGAGTAAAGGAAATGCGGTATGTATACACAATGGAATGCCTTTAAAAAAAGAAATTTGCAGCTGGGCATGGTGTCTCATGCCTGTAATCCCAGCACTTTGGGAGGTGAAGGCTAGAGGATTGCCTGAGCCCAGGGGTTCAAGACCAGCATGAGCAACTTGAGACCCCCTCTATACAACAAATCAAAAAATTAGCCAGGTGTGGTGGTGCGCACCTGTAGTTCTAGCAACTTGCAAGGCTGAGGCAGAAGAATTGCCTGAGCCCAGGAGGTCAAAGCAGTGGTAGCCATGAGCATACCACTGCACTCTAGCCTGAGTGACAGAGTGAGACTCTGTCTCAAAAAATAAAAGAAAAAAATTTTTTTTCCCAAAGTCCCTGAGTTAAAACCGGTTCCTGGCCAAGTTACATCCCACAGTCACCTTCTTCCTCTTTCCTTTTAGTATGACAGTCCTTCATCAAGGACTTCCTGGCAGGTGGAGTGACCATGGCCATCTTCACACTATAGTAGCTCCATTCAAGTGGGTCAAGCTGCTGTTGCAGGCACAGCATACCAGCAAGCAAATCACTGCAGAGAAACAATACAAGGGCATTGTAGACTGTGTGGTATATATTACCAAGCATCATCAGGGAGTCCTGTTCTTCTGGCATGGTATCTTGGCCAGTGTTATCAGATACTTCGCCATCCAGGCTCTCAATTTTGCCTTCAAAGGTAAATACAAGCAGATCTTGTGGGATGGTGTGTAACAGAAGACCCTGTTTTGGCTCTACTTTGCAGGGAATCTAGCATTAGGTGGTGCTGCTAGGGCCACATCCTTGTGCTTTGTATACCCTCCTGATTTTGCCCATACCTGTAAATTAGCTGATGTGAAAAAACTGTAACTGAAAAGAAATTCAGGGGCCTCAGTGACTGCCTGGTTGAGGACTACAAATTTGATGGGCCTGTACCAATGCTTTAACATATCTGTGCAGGGTATTATCATCTACTGAACTGCCTATTTCAGTATCTATGACATTGCAAATAGGCTGCTTCCAGGTTCCAAGAATACTCATGTCATCAGCTGGATGATCATGCAACCTGTCACTACTATTGCTGAGTTGCCTACCTATTTATTTGACTTTCTTTTTTTGAGTTGGAGTCTCACTGTGTCGCCAAGTCTGGAGTGCAGTCGACCTGCTGGGCTCTGGCCATCCTTCTGACTCAACCTTCCAAGTAGCTGGAACTATAGGTGCGCACTACCACATCCGGTTAATTTTTTCATTTATTGTAGAGACAAGATCTCACCAAGTTGCCCGGACTGGTCTCAAACCTGCGGGCTCAGGCAATCCACTTGCCTCGGCCTCCCAAAGTGCTCGGATTACAGGCTGAGCCACAGAGCCTGGCCAGTTTGACACTTTTCAGAGCTACATGGTGAAGCAGTCAGGGCGCAGAGGAACTGATATCATGTGTACAGAGCATGCTTGACTGCTGGAGGAAGATTGCTTGCTTGTGATGAAGAAGGCAAATATTTTTCCAAGAGTGCATGGTCTAATGTTCTCAGAGGCATGGGTGGTGCTTTTGTACTTGTCTTGTACAATGAAATCAAGAAGTACACACAAGTTATTTCCTAGGTTTTTTTCCCCTTGTGAACAGCATGTTGTATCTTGAACATTCTTGACAGACTTGTGCCTATCAATAGCAATTATGTGCTGGTTTAAAGTGAGAAGCAAAAATAGTAATCTCACCAGTTTTCTCCCAGAATCATTTCCATGATGATGATGATGATGATGACACTCACCAAATTTTTATTTCAGTCAATCCTGAGAAATAACAATTTGAAGGAAAAAATATATAAAATATAAAAAAAAAAAAAAGCCCCAGAAATTTTGTCACTTGTGATACTATGGATGGAACTGCAGAATATTATGCTAAGTGAAATAAGCCAGGTTCAAAAAGACAGATACCACATGTTCTTACTTAAACATGTGGAATCTAAAGCAATTGAACTCAAAGAGAACAACCATCTCAAAGAATCATGGGGGGAATGAAGAGATGATGATCAATTAGACAGGAAAAATAAGTTTTTTCTTACTTTGATATATATTGCACAGCATCATTAATAGAGTAAATAATGTACATTTTTAAATTACTGAGTAAAATTTTAAATGTTCTTATCACAAAAATGATAAATATTTGAGGTGATGGATATACATTAGTTTAATAATTTAGCATTGTATTAATAACTCATAATGTGTTTGTACTCCATAAATATCTATAACTATATTGTGAATTGACAATTAAAGAATTAAAAAATTTGAAATGTGTAAAATCCTTTTTAAAAAGAATTTTTTGCACAACTAATTTTCATGTATTAAAAGGAAAGAATATTCTTAAATTTGCAATAGCTCAGAATACATATCTTTCTAAATTCTTGTAGAAAAACACTGAAGACATACTTTATAACTGAAAGGTTTTTTTTTGTTTGTTTTGTTTTTAAACTTCAATCACTTCGTTAAAACACCTATGCCGGCTATGTTATCAAATCTAATTGTTAATGTTCAATCTTCATTTTACTCAGCTTATCAATGGCAGTTAAAACAATATATTACTTCTTCCCTCTGAAAAAAAATTTTTTTTGAGTTGGCGTTTCTTCTGGCACCCAGGCTGGAGTGCCGTGGCACACTCATAGCCACTGCAGCCTGACCTGCTGGGCTCAGGCGATCCTTCCGCCTCAGCCTTCCAAGTAGCTGAAACTACAGACAAATGCCACCACGCCCGGCTAATTTTTTGTTATTTATTGTAGATTCGAGGTCTCACCAAGTTGCCCAGGCTGGTCCCAAACCCCCAGGCTCAGGCAATCCTCTCTCCTCAGCCTCCCAAAGTGCTGGGATTATAGGCTGAGCCATCACACCTGGCCTCTTAAAAATATTTTTAACTTCTAGAAACTTATTCTTGATTTTTTACTTACTTCATTGGTCACCTCTCCTCACTTTCCTTTCCTGTTTTTTGGGTTTTTTTTCCCCGTAATATCTCTAACTTTTATATGTTGGAGAACCCAAGTCTATTTGTACTTACTCTGGTGATTTTTAGCCATTTCCTGGCTTCAAATACTATAAGCAAGTAATTCCCAAATGCATATCTTAAGCCTGAACCTTTTCGCTGAAAACCAATTTATATAACCTAGCTGTCTTTGTTTTTAACATCTCCACCTGAATGTTTAGTTGTCATCTTAGACTTAACATGTCCAAACAATCTGTTGATTTGCATTAGACCCCAACTTTCCCACCCAAACTATATGGACTCATTAGTCATTCCTTGATTTCTCTTATACCATAGATTGGTTCAATCAGCAGATCATTTAGCCCTACCTGAAAAATGTATTCAGAATCTGACCACTTTATACTATTTCCATCAGTTCTGTCTTCATTTGTTCATATTGCTATAACAAATTATCATAGACTGGATAGTTTATAAATGAGAAACTTTTTTCCCACAGTTTTGGAGGTAGTAAAGTCCAAGATCAAAATGCAAACAGATTTTTTTGTCTGGTAAGGCTTGTTTTCTGGTTCACAGATGGTATCTTCTCACTGTGTGTTCACACAGTAGTAAGGTGAAGGGTCCCCCTTGGGCTTATTTAATAAGGGCACTAGTTTTATTCTTGAGGGATATGCCCTCATGACCTAATCACCTTCCACAAGGCTTCACCTCTTAAAACCATTCCCAGGCCAACCATGGTGGCTCACACCTATAATCCCAGCACTTTGGGAGGCCGAGGTGAGAGGACTGCCTGAACCCAGGGGTTCGTTGAGACCAGCCTGGGTAACTTGGTGAGATCTCATCTCTACAATAAATCAAAAAAATTAGCCAGGCATGGTGGCTCGTGCCTGTACTTCCAGCTACTTGGAAAGGTAAGGTGGAAGGATCACCAGGTTGAGGCTGTGGTAGCCGTGAGCGTGCCACTGCACTCCAGCCTGGGCAACAGAGTGAGACTCCAACTCAAAAAAACCAAAACCAAACAAAACACCATCACCTTGGGGGTTAGGATTTCAACATATGTACTTGAGGGGGAATACAAACATTCAGACCAAAGTACCTGTTATGCAGTTTTAAGCTCTTATTATCTCTTTTTTGAATCTTTCAGCAACTTCTGCGTGGTCTTTCATTCCTTTTCTGCTACAATCTATTCCTCACACTAAAGCCAGAGAGTTCTCTTTCTAAGATAAATCAGATCATGTCATTTCTTTGCTCAAAACCACATGTGGTTTTTTAGTCAGGGTAAAAATTTGAAGTCTTTATAATGGCTTACAAGGCCCAGCAAAATATGACACTATCTATGGCAGTCTTTTGCCTTATCTCTTAATGCTTTTTTTCTTGTCCTTAGCCTATTTACTGTTCCTTGAACTAACTAAGCAGGCTCCTGTTGCATTGCCTTTTCATGTCTTGTTCCCTCTGCCTGAGAAACTCTTCTCTTATGCGTCTAAATGCCGACTTTTACTTTTTTCTTTTTTCTTTTTTTTGAGTCCAGGTCTCACTGTTGGCCAGGCTGGAGTGCAGTGACATGATCACAGCTCACCACAACCCACCCTCAGTCTCCCGGCTCAGGCTATCCTTCTGCCTCAGCCTCCTGAGTAGCTGGGACTACAGAAGTGCACTACCATACCCAGTTAAATTTTAAAAATTTTTTGTTGAGATGAGGTCTCACTGTGTTGCCTAGGCTACTTTAACTTTTTTTAAGTCTTTACTCAAATATATTCTTATCAGTTAGGTACTTTCCACTGTCTCTAGAACTTCTTCACATTGGCTCCATTATTTTTCCCTGTAATACTTGTTAGCTACTGTATATAACAGGAGTCTGCAAATTATGGCCAGTGAGCTCAAGGTGACCTACTGCTTATTTTTAAATAAAGTTTTCTTGGAACACAGCTATGCTCCCCTTTTGACATGTTGTATACTGCTGCTTTCTCACTATAATAACAATGTTGAGTAGTTGCAACAAATACATGTGACCACAAAGTATAAAAGAGTTACTGTTTGACTCTTTAAAGTTTGTTGACAGGGATATATAGTATGTATTTGCTCATGTGTTTGCTGCCTGTTTCTCCCCACTAAAAAGTAAGTCCTATGAGGGCAGATTATTTTTTTTACTGCTGCACCCTAGCACCTGGACTCCTACCTGATATATAATAGCCTCAATAAGTATTTCTAGAACAAATAAATGACTGAATAAAAGAAAGGACATGGGCGTGGTGTAGTAATATATTAAAGGATTTTTTGTTTGTTTTAGTGTTTTAATTTTTAAAATGTGGGATACAATTCAGAATTAGGTATACAAGTAGTCATAGTCCAGGTAAAGTTTGGGCCTCCCTCTGTTCCCCACTTCACCTGGTTTGAGGTCTTATTGATGTTATGTGCCCCCCACCCCTCTCCTGGCAGTGTCCTGCTACTGCCAATCCCTTTCTTATTGTATGATGATAAATGTTCAGGGTCTGCTTATGAGTGAGAACATGTGGTACTCAGTTCTTTGTTTCTGTGCTAGGTCACTGAGTATTACAGACTCTAGGTCCATCCAAGTTGCTGTGAAGTCCATAATTTTATTCTTCCTTATGGCTGCATAATTTTCCAGGATTTTATGTTTTAAAGATAAAATTTGCCGGGCTCGGTGGCTCAACCTGTAATCTCGCACTTTGGGAGACTGAGGTGAATGGATTGTCTGAGCCCGCGGGTTCGAGACCAGCCTGGGAAACTTGGCAAGACCTCATCTCTACAATAAACCAAAAAATCAGCCAGGCATGGTAGCGCATGCCTGTAATTCCGGCAACTCGGAAGGCTGAGGTGGAAGGATCGCCGGAGCCCAGCAGGTCGAGGCTGCGGTGGCACTCCAGTCTGGGTGACAGAGTGAGACTCCAACTCAAAAATAAAATAATCTGCCTCAACTGGGCTTGGTGGCTCAGCCTGTAATCCCAGCATTTTGGGAGGTCGAGGTGAGTGGATTGCTTGAGCTCGCGGGTTTGAGACCAGCATGGGCAACTTGGTGAGACCTCGTCTCTACAATAAATTGAAAATTAGCCGGGCATAGTAGCGCATGCTTGTAGTTCTGGCTACTTGAAAGGCTGAGGTGGAAGGGTCGCCAGAACCCATCAGGTTGATGCTGGGGTGGTCGTGAGAGTGCCACTGCATTCCAGTCTGGGTGATAGAATGAGACTCCAACATACAAAAAAGGATAATCTGTAATCTGTCTCTCTTTGGATTCTCTCTCTTATTACTTATATGGAAGGAAAAAAGTTATAAAAAATAATTTAAATTTATTCAGACTAGGGATCTTTAAAAATTTTGTTGACAGATAATAATTGTACATATTATGGGGTACAGTGTGATGTTTCCATACATGTATACTTTGTATAATGAGCTATACAGAGTAATTAGCATATCCAGCACCTTATACACTTCTCATTTCTTTGTGGCAAGAACATTCAAAATTAGCTGGGCTTGGTGGCTCAGACTGTAATCCTGCGCCTTTAGGAGGCTGAGGTGAGTGGATTGCTTGATCCCACAGGTTCGAGACTCGCCTGGGCAGGCGAGACCTCATCTCTACAATAAATTAAAAAAAAATTAGCCGGGTGTGGTAGCGCGTGCCTGTAGTTCCAGCTACTTGGAAGGCTGAGGCGGAAGGATCGCCGGAGTCCAGCAGGTCGAGGCTGAGGTGGCCGGGAGCGGCCACTGCACTCCAGTCTGGGCAACAGAGTGAGACTGCAACTCAAAAAAAAACAGAACATTTAAAATTTTCCCTTCTAGCTATTTTGAAATATACAACACAGTATTGTTAACCAGTCACCCTGCTGTGCACTAGAATATCAAAACTTATTTCTCCTATCTAACTATAACTTTGTGTACCTTTTGACCAATTTTTCTCCATCCTTCTCTTCCCCTTACCCTCTCCACAGGCTAGGGATATTTTAAAGTCATTGATTGTCTTTTAAATAAAACCTGTTTGGGCGTAGTGTCTCACGCTTGTAATCCTAGCAGTTTGGGAATCCCAAGAGGGAGGATTGTCTGAGCCCAGGAGTCTGAGGCTGTGGGGAACTGTGATTGTTGCCACTGCACTCCACCCTGGGGGACAGAGTGAGTCCCTGACTCACAAAAAGTAAAATAAAATAAAACCCAATGACATTTTTGGCAAACTTGTAAAACAGTAAAAACTTTCCAGAATAAGCAAAAATAATGCTTTCTAGTATTTTTGTCTTTAAATGTGGAGAAGACGCTAAGGTAGTATCTCAGTGTTGCACTCCTCAGAGTAAAAGTATATATAAAACCACTCAGTTGCTAAACTTATTAAATCAGCAGCAAAGTAATAAATATTTTGTCTGGAATGAAGGCAGAATCAACTTGTCAAAATTCCCTTAACACATGATACTTTTGGACATTATAATATCAATTATATACAGTATGAAAGCACAGTTATTCTAACATGAGCATGCTAGTAGATAATTAGCTTTACAGTTGAATGCAAACTTTCTGTGTGAAGAATATGAACGAATCTTTGATCTATATGCAGTTCATATAAGGAGGAAAAGTGCCCGACAACTTCTTGTTCTTTTTGAATCATTGAAAATTCATGCAAAGAGGGGACGAGATTTTAAAAATTTTGTTTGTGATTATTTCATGAGTAAAATTTTTCTGAAAATGGTGTGTAGGATCAGTATTGACAGAGCAGAAACATCACTGTACTAGTTAAAAAATTACACTGGAATATTCTCACACTGTCCTATTTCTAGAGCATAACTGTAAACAATATGAACTCTGATCTTGATTCATTTGTCAAAGGAAGTAGTGAAAATTGTACTCATGATTGAATACTGTGAAAATAAGTGGGCACTGAATACAAGGCTCTGGTCTCCAACCTGAAACACACTGGCTGTCAAGACAGAAGGTAGTTTTATGAATTTTTGAAATCAGGTATGAGATAAAAACATTTCTTCATGACCCTAAAAAAGGCAGATTGTCAGGGAACTTGCCCACAGTACCTTGAATAGCTTGAAACTGCCCTTCAGGGCTAAATTGTTATGATTTTTAATGTTGAAGATAAAATGTAAGGACAAACTGATACAAAAAAGGCTTAATCACTGTGGTGAGATGAACTCTTTAATACATTGAGAATGTGCATTTCCTTCTGTCCTCAAGCAGAAAAAGCAATCATTCCTTACTGAGTAAAATGTGCACTCATTTACTTTGGATATTTCTATCGGAGTAGTTATCACATTGTGCCAGCTATTTTGGGATATGAATGCCTCTCAGTTGGACTCAAGGGCTAGCAACTGTGCTTCTCCTCAACAGTGACTTGCTAGTAATCCTTAAAAACAGATTTCCTGGGAATAAAACTGTATACTTATCTATAGATACATAAGTTCATAAATTTTACCGATATAAAAGATTAGTAGCGGCTGGGCTCGGTGGTTCAGCCTGTAATCCCAGCACTTTGGGAGACCAAGGCAAGTGGACTGCCTGAGCCTGTGGGTTTGAGACCAGCCCGGGCAACTTGGCAAAACCTCTCTACAAGAAATCAAAAATTAGCCAGGCATGGTAGCACGTGCCTGTAGTTCCTGCTACTTGGAAGGCTGAAGTGGACGGATTGCTGCAGCCCAGCAGGTCAACGCTGGGATGGGCATGAGTGTGTCACTGCACTCCAACCTGAGTGATAGAGTGAGATGCCAACTCAAAAAAAAAAAAAAAAAGGATTGGTAGCACACACTTTACAAAAAAAAATAAGATATGCAATACTCTATTGTAAAATTCATGGAGCCAGTTAATTCTCACAGAATGCTTTAGTTGATTTTTATCAAACTCTTGTGTCTGTAGCCCTACCTGTAGCCAATCTGTGATTGCAGTTCTTGAGCAAATGTAGTTCTGATGTGAATTTATATTTTATATAAATATATTTTTGTTTAATTAAATGAGTAATATGAAAGTGAAACAATAAAAGTGTATGTCGAGGGGCTGCGTGCAGTGGCTCACGCTCGTAATCCTAGCACTTTGGGAGACTGAGGAAGAAGGGTCACTTGAGGCCAGGAGTTCAAGACCAGTTTGGGCAACATAGCAAGACCCAAACTCTATCAAAAAATTAAAAGCTTTAGCTGGGCATTGTGGCGTATGCCTGTAATTCCAGCTACTTGGGAGGCTGAGAAGGGAGGGTCACTTTAGCCAGGAGGTTAAGCTATAACAAGCCAAGATTGCCCCACTGCATTCCAGACTGGGTAACAGAGCGAGATTCTGTATCTAAAAAGAAAAACTGTGTATGTTAGAACTTCACATTCAGAGCGAGATTCTGTATCTAAAAAGAAAAACTGTGTATGTTAGAACTTCACATTTTCATCAGTGATGTGAATGACTTCTTGCTAAATTGTTTTTCTTGTTGTTGTTCTTTTTAGTTGGAGTCTCACTCTGTTGCCCAGGCTGGAGTGCAGTGGCACGCTCCTGGCTACCCCAGTGTTGACCTGCTGGCTCAGGCTATCCTTCTGCCTCAGCCTTCCAAATAGCCGGAACTACAGGCATGCATTACCACACCTGGCTAATTTTTTGATTTATTGTAGAGTTGAGGTCTCACCAAGTTGCACAAGCTGTTCTTGAACCCGTGGGCCGAGGCAGTCCTCTCACCTTGGCCTCCCAAAGTGCTGGGATTACAGGCTTGAGTCACTGCACCTGGCCTTCTTGCTAAATTGTTAATAATTTTTAAATATTGGAAGATTATTTCACCATTTTTGCTGTCATTTACAATGTAATGCTTTAATTTGCACTCTATATGTTTTGCATCTCTCCCTTAAGGTTATCAACACATCATTAAGTTATACCATGATTTGTAGTGTAATCATTTCCATGGTGTAAACCTATGATTGATTTCAGGCTACCAACTTGACCTCACCAAACAGAGTTGGGAAGAGATGGACAGTAGCACACCACTATATGGTTTTGTTGTTGTTTTGAAATACTACAATGGACATAAATAATCTCAAGTGCATACAAAATAGTAAAGTTAGGTAAAATAAGAAGTGATGAGTTTTGAGGATTTATTTTCAATGTATTTTAAGTTGGAAAATATTTACATCTTGGTAATGACTGTATTTAACAACCAGTTTGCAAAATTTTTGAAGATCTAACATTTGGCTTTCAAGAGCCGGTATGAGTCAGACACAGCACATTGCTGCCCCTGTAGTGTTGTGTATAACCCTCATAGGCTTATGTGACTGATTTGGGTGAGCAACAGTCTGTTAGTTAAGTTCATTCAGTCAACTTAATTCTATCTATGGTGGTGTCCTTGGCTTTCATAGAGGATTGTCATGGGAAAGCCCATACAAATGATGTTTCTGCTGTAAAATTACTTAGCCACTTCCTATTGGCTCCCAGATTCTTCTGACATGATAGCGATAGTCACTTATGATTTCTATACTTAATAGTATGACAAAGTATTCTAAGCTCATTTTGAATATTTTCTGTCTTAAACTGACAACCAGCCATTGCGTAAGGGAATTCTTTTCAAAGATAGATAGTGTTTAGATACCATAGTGTATACAATGAGTATGTGCTTGTTGTTACTGTACTGGTCCCTGTACAGTGGGCAGAACTAAGAAATATGTCTTTTTAAGTATGAAACTAAGAAATATGCAATATGTAATGAGTTCATTCTAACACATGTATTTCAAACTCAGGATAAGAATATTTATGTTACTCAAAAATTAATTTCCCCCAAACACCAATGCCAATGTTTTCAGTTGCTTTTTTGCAGACTGCATGCAACAACATTAGTATAACACCCCTAACAATACATAAAAATAACAATAGCATAAAAATATGGGACTGATGACAATTTAAGTTGCTGTTTTATTTTGTTGCTTTGACATTCTTTTTCTTAAGTTATAGCCTGTGAGGAATACTGCATACTGTTAAATTAGTGTGTGTTTAATTGTATTTTTTGTTTGTTTGTTTTCTTTTTTTTTATTAAATCAATATTTTTTATTATGGTTTTCATTGTATTTTAAAGTCACTTGTAATAATTCTTCTCTGTATGATTATGCCACCAACTCCATATACAATTAAGTTTATTTCATTTAATTCCATTTTTTATGGGATTGCTTTTTAATTTTAACTTTTTATTTTATGACAATGGAAGTTACTTTATATGGTTCCAAAATCACATCTACAAAACAGGTTTTTGTGGGGGTTTTTTTTGAGTCAGAGTCTCACTGTTGCCCAGGCTGGAGTGCAGGGGCACGCTCATGGCCACTGCAGCCTTGACCTGCTGGGCTCAGGCGATCATTCTACCTTAGCCTTCCAAGTAGCTGGAATTACAGTCACACGCCACCATATCCGGCTAATTTTTTAATTTATTATAGAGACGAGGTCTTGCCAAGTTACCCAGGCTGGTCTTGAACCCTGGGCTCAGGTAATCCTCTCACTTCAGCCTCCCAAAGTGCTGGGATTACAGACTTGAGCCACCTCGTCCTACAAAACAGGTTTTTTGAGAAACTCACATCCTATATTATTCCTGTCTTTACCACCCTGTTTGCTTTCTCTTTCTAGGTAACCATGTTTTAAGAAGGTTTTAATTTATTCTTTCATTTAAAAAACAGGTAAAATGTACATGAATGGTAGCATACTATACTATGTTTTTCTCTAACTTGCTTGTTTCACTTAACATTTACTGGAATTCACTATGAAGTAATTCATATCACATACATCCCTTATACCTTTTTAAAAATTGCATAGTACTCCACTGTGTTGATGTACCATATTAATTCAACCATTTCACTATGATGAACATTTGGATTACTTCCAGGCTTTTGCTGTAACAAACAGTGTTTCAATGAATAACTTCCTGTATATCTATTTTCATATTTTGTCAGTGTTGTTCAGATCCTTAGAAGTGAGATTTGCTAGTAAAAAAATAAATATGTAACATTGTTAGATTCTGTCATATTGTCCCTTGTTGGGGTATTTCCATTTTGTACTCCAGCATGCCAAAAAAAAAAAAAAAAGTGCTCCTTTCCCCTATAAGAACCTCACTAACAGGCTGTGTTGTGAAACTTTTGAAATTTTGCCAATCTGATGGATGAGAAATAGAATCTCAGTAATTCTTAATTGGCATTTCTCTTATAAGCAAGGTTGTAAACGTTTTTATTTAAGAGATATTTGCATTTCTTTCCCTACTATTATTATTATTTTAGAGACAAGTTATCACTGTGTTGCAAAGGCTGGAATGCAGTGACTATCCACATGTGTGACCATATTGCTCTATAGCCTCAAATTTCTGGACTCAAGTGATTCTCCTACCTCAGCCTCCCCAAGTAGCTGGGACTACCGATGCATACCACTGTACCTGACTGCATTTTTTTCCCCCTCTGTAAAATTTCTGTTTATATCTCTTGTCATTTTGCCATCAGGTTGTCTTTTTCTTCTCTATGTTTAGATACTTTATAAATAAGGTTATTAAATTGTCTCATGTAAGTTGCAAGGTTTTGTTTGTTTGTTATTTTGCCATGTCTCTCCTTTTACCCCACCCCCCAGCCTTCTCCACACTGGCAGCCACCTGCCATTGTACTTTATGTAGTGAGACTTACCAGTATTTTACTTAATTTCCTCTGGTATTGACCACTGCTAGGAAAGTTATCTCAACTCTCCAGTTATTGAAGAATTCATCCATAATTTCATCTAGTACTTGTATAGGTTCAATTGTTTATATTTAAATACTTTGATTTTTTTCAAATTTATTCTTGGAACAGACACAAATTTATCCTTTTCCTTATGTATACTGAATTATCTAAACACCGCTTATTAGAAAATCCATCTCTTTCTCATTGCTTTCGATACAGCTTTTATGTATACTAAATTTCCATATGCACTTGAGTCAGTTTCTCAATTTTTTAGTGTTCTATTGGTCTTTTATTCAAGTACCAATACCAACTGTTGTTTTATAATACTTAATATCTGATATGATTGCCCCTACTCTCTGCAAAGCTCTTCTTTTTCAAGGTGTTATATGCTTTTCTTGCTTCTTTTTCCAAATGAATTTTATAATCAATTTGTGCTTATAGCCATTTTCTTAATTGGGATATTTATGAGAAACACTTTGAGAGTTAAACAAAAAGGCCAGGCTCGGTGGCTCAGTCTGTAATCTCAGCACTTTGGGAGGCCAAGGAGATTGGATTGCCTGAGCCCATGGGTTCGAGACCAGCTGGGGCAACTTGGCAAGACGTCTCTACAACAAAATAAAAAACGGGGGGTTGTAGCGTGGCCTGTAGTTCCAACTACTGGGAAGGCTGAGGCGGAAGGATCGCTGGAGCCCAGCAGGTCGACACTAGGGTGGCCATGAGTGTGCCACTGCTCTCTAGCCTGGGCAACAGAGTGAGTCAACCCTAACTCAAAAAAAGAAAAGAAAAGAAAAATCTCTACAGTTGATTCTGATAATCCCATTTTAAAAAGAGACCTTTTAAAAAGAGGCCTAGGCTCTGTGGCTCATCCTGTAATCCCAGCACTTTGGGAGGCCGAAGCAAGTGGATTTTCTGAGCCTGCGGGTTGGACCAGCCCGGGCAATTTGACGAGACCTTATTTTTACAATAAATGAAAAAATTAGGCAGGCATGGTAGCACGTGCCTGTAGTTCTGGCTACTTGGAAGGCTGAGGCAGAACGATCATTGGAGGTGGCAGGTCAACACTGGGGTGGTCGTGAGTGTGCCATGGCACTCCAACCTGAGCAACAGAGTGAGACTCCAACTCAAAAAATAAAAATAAAAAAAATAAAAAGAGACCTATACATAACCTCCCAAGGTTGAAACAAGAAGACATTGAAGGCACAGTGGCTTAAACCTGTAATCCCAGCACTTTGGGAGGCCAAGGTGAAAGGATTGCCTGAGCTCAAAGGTTTGAGACCAGCCTGGGCAATTTGGCAAGACCTTGTCTCTACAGTTAAAAAAAAAAAAATTAGCTAGGAGTGGTATTGCATGCCTGTAGTTCCAACTACTTGGACGGCTGAGGCAGAAGGATTGTCTGCCCAGCAGGTCGAGTCTGCTGTGGCCGTGTCTTCCAGCCTGGGAGACAAAGTGAGACTCCAACTCAAATAAAATAAGAGGCATTGAGACACTTAATAGACCAATAACAACCCAGGAAATTGACTGTCACTAGAAAACGGCATACAAAAAAAAAGCTCTGGATCAGATGGGTTTCTAGCGGAATTCTACAAAACATACAAGGAGGAGCTGATACCAATGCTACTGGAAGTATTCCAGGCAATTGAGAAAGATGGAATTCTCCCCAAATCATTTTACAAAGCTAACATCTCGTGATACCCAAACCGGGTAAAGATCCAACCAAAAAAGAGAACTACAGGCCAATATCCCTAATGAACATAGATGCAAAAATTGTCAACAAGATTCTAGCAAATAGGTTCCGACAACACATCTCAAAAATCATCCACCATGACCAAGTAGGCTTCATTACCAGGATGCAGGACTGGTTCAACATCCACAAGAATATAAATGTAATTAAATATATCCACAGATGAAAAAACAAGAACCACATGATTATCTCATTAGATGCAGAAAAAGCTTTTGATAAAATCCAGCATCTCTTCTTGATAAAACCCCTCAAACTTCTAGATATTGAAGGAACATATCTCAAAATAGTAAGCGCCATCTATGATAAACCCACAGCCAGCATATTGCTAAATGGACAGAAAGTGGAAACATTTCCCCTGAAAATCGGAACAAGACAAGGCTTCCCACTCTCACCCCTCTTGTTCAACATTGTGTTGAAAGTCCTAGCTAGAGCAATTAGACAAGAGAAGGAAATCAGGTGTATCCAAATAGGAAAAGAGGAAGTCAAGTTATCCCTCTTTGCTGACGATATGATCCTATACCTTGAAAATCCAAGAGAATCTGTCAAAAACCTACTTTCACTGATGAAGGACTTTGGCAAAGTCTTGGGGATATAAAATAAATGTGCAAAAGACAGTCGTATTCTGATACACCAACAACAAGCAGGCAGAGAACCAAATAAAAAACATAGTCCTATTCACAATAGCCAAAAAAAAAAAAAAAAAAAGAAAGAAAGAAAGAAACACCTTGGCATCTTCCTAACCAGAGAAGTGAAAGACCTCTACAATGAAAACTACAAAACACTGCTCAAAGAAACCCAAGAAGATACAAACAGAAAAATATTCCAGGTTTATGGATAGGAGGACTCAACATTGTTAAGATATCCATCCTACCAAAGGCAATCTACAGATTCAATGCAATACCCATTAAATTACCAACATCATTCTTCTCAGACCTGGAAATGATAATACAGAAATTCATATGGAAACATAAACAACCATGAATAGCCAAAACAATCCTTAGCAAAAGAAACGAAGTGGAAGGTATCACACTTCCAGATTTTAAACTTTACTATAAGGCTACAATAATCAAAACAGCCTGGTATTGGTACAAGCATAGGCATATGGACCAATGGAACAGAATAGAGATTCCAGAAGCAAAACCTCAATTTCTCAACCAACTCATCTTCAACAAAGCCTCCACCAACAACCACTGGGGAGAGGAGAACCTATTCAGTAAAGGGTGCTAGGAAAACTGGCTGATCACATGCAGAAGATTGAAACAAGACCCTTACCTATCACCATACACAAAAATTAACTCTAAATGGATCAAAGACCTAAACATGAAACCTCAAACTATCAGAACCTTAGAAAACACAGGAGACACCCTTATGGAAATTGGAACTGGCAACCAATTCCTGATCAAAACCCCAAATGCCTATGCCATAAGAGATAAAACAGACAAGTGGGACTCATCAAACTGAAAAGCTTCTGCAAAGCAAAAGAAACCATACAGAAAGCAGGGAGACAGCCCACAGAATGGGAAAAAATATTTGCCAACTATATATCTAACAAAGATCTAACATCCAGGATCTACTGGGAACTCAAATCTTCCAAAAGGAAAAAAAACAGCCCCATTCAAAGTGGGCAAAAGACATGAATAGGCACTTCTCAAAAGAAGATACACAGGCAGCCACAGACACATGAAAAAGTGCTCAGCCTCACTAATCATCAGAGAAATGCAAATCAAAACCACAGTGAGATACCACATAACCCCAGTATAAATGGCTATCATTAATAAAACAAACAACAATAGATGCTGACAAGGATGTGGAGAAAAAGGAATGTTTCTACGCTGCTGGTGGGAATGCCAACTAGAAAACTGGAAAACAGTGTGGCGATTTCTAAAAGAACTAGACATAGTCCTTCCATATGACCCAGCAATTCCCCTACTGGGAATATGCTTGAAGGAACTCAGATCTTTCTCCAAGAAAGATACCTACACGCCCATGTTTATTGCAGCACTATTCACAATAACAAAAACATGGAACCAACTGTGCTGCCCATTGAAACTGGACTGGACAAAAAAATGTGGTACATATACACAATGGAATATTATGCAGCCATAAAGAAGGACAAATATATGGACTTCACAGCAACTTGGATGGATTTAGAGTTGATCATACTCAGTGATCTATCACAGAAACAAAGAACAGAGTACCACAAGTTCTCACTCATAAGCAGTCCCTGAGCATTTATCATAACTATAAGAGAGGGATTGGCAGTGGAATACTGCCGGGGTAGGAGGGATACAACATCAATAAGGGTACCTGATCTCAAACTAGGCAAAGTAAGAACCAAAGGGAAGGCCCAAACTTTACCTGTACAATGACCACTTGTATACCCAATCCTGAATTTTACCCCACATCTTTAAAATAATAAATAAATAAATAAGAGGCCTATAGAACATAATATTCAAGTTCTAATTCCAGGAAAGTTTATGACTTTTTAAAAAATGTATTATGGAACCGGGCTCAGTGGCTCAGCCTGTAATCTCGTGCCTTTGGGAGGTTGAGGTGAGTGGATTGCCTGTGCCCGCAATCGGGACCCGCCTGGGCAGCGAGACCTCATCTCTACAATAAATCAAAAAATCAGCCGGGTGTGGTAGCGCATGCCTGTAATTCCGGCTACTCGGAAGGCTGGGGCGGAAGGATCGCCGGAGCCCAGCAGGTCGAGGCTGC
>NW_007252795.1:227152-398635 GCF_000164805.1 Carlito syrichta
CCAACTCAAAAAAAAAAAAAAAAATGTATTATGGAACATAGTTAATGACTCTAGCATCTACCCCATTCACTAAGCTAGAAATTTTGCTAGTCCTCTTTCATTCCTTCTTCTCCCTTAATTCTTTGTTTTTAGTTAGTCACCAAATTGAAATTTTCCTCAAAGATATCCAGCTCTAAATTTCCAGTGCCACTCTCTCTTACTATCTTCCTCATGAACTATGAAGCAATCTCTTCATACTTCTGTCATTTGCCTATTGTTCTCTTCAAACAAGTTTGATTTTGTCACTCCTTTTCTAATCTTTGTTGGCTCTCAGGTTAAATTCAACTACCTTACCTTACCGTGGTACATTAGGCTTTTCACTCTCAGGTCCCAGCCTCCTTTTATGGCTTTCGTCCATGTCCTGCCATCCCTGCCATCCCTTGATCCCTGTCATTCTTCACACTGAATTTCTCACTAGTGGATAGACCTAGTAGCTCTGCATATTTACACTTATGACTTCTTTCACTTAGAATTCCATCCCCACCAAACTTCTTTGCCTGGTAAGTTCTCAGTATTTGTGTATTCTAGTGGATCTCTTTGATAAACCCTTTTTCAGTCTTCCAGTCAGAATTAGTTGCCACATTCTCTTCAGTCTCACAAAACTTTATTATTTTTATCTTTATAATGTGATTTATGAGTCTCTAATCTCCCAGGAATTTCACACTTTCAACATCAACCAGAATGTTAGCTTTTCATGTTTTTTCAGCCTGTAGCACAGTGCATAGCATATAGCAAGCACTCAAATGTTTGTTCAATGACCGAAAACAGATAAAGCTTCATTAGTTTGTAGTGATTGAAGCAGAATCAAGATACCACAGTGGGCAGCTTGTTATACTATTGAGATCTCTCATTTGTTTTTCTTTGTAGTCAGCCTTCCTAGACTTCCTTCTTTGTGCATGCTGATTCCTTATTCTTTGAGGAACCATGTACAATACCCATAGTAGTAAATTAGACATCTTTCTCTATCTCTATATCTACCTATTTAAGAAATTCTGTTTTGATCCTAAAAATAGATGCTATTTGCAGAAGAAAGTGTAACAATTTAGTCCATAGTGGTGGCATCATTAGTCTGTAGGATAGGTAAATATATATAGAGAGAAATTCAGAGTTAATTATCACTAAAATTGGAGAAGATCTGCTTGATCATTGAATTCTTTCACAATTATGTACATGATGAAGTACTAATTTAGATGATGATCTTGGTCTGTAGAAGATTAAGTGCTATTGGGAGTTAAATTATTGTGTAACTATAGTAATTATTTTCTCTTTTTTGCCCTCAACTCTATGATTATGTTGTAATCTCTGAAATGATCAACTGTGATAATGTGAAAAAGGGAAGGAATCGTATTTTTAAAAACTATTTAAGTACAATTTCATAGTAAGAAGTTATCAAATATTAGAGTACTCCAGTTTAAAATTTCTAGGACATCATTAAAAAAATTTAAAAGTATAGATTAAATTGAATAATAATTTGAATTAACAAATAACATCAAATTATTTTAAAGATATATTTTAATATAAGATTAAAACTTTTATTATTGAGTTATTATTGCTGAAATACAGAAATTCATTTTATGAATTTGAGATTTCTATATGAGTTTTTCATTTACCAACTATTGTTAATTGTTGATTTCCATCTAATTCCATTTCATCTTTGAGAATGTCACAAAATTATTTCCCAAACTATAAAAAGAACGCTTGATAATAAAAATATAGTTTTAAAATGTTTTAAAAATATGTTAAAATGAAGTTTTTCAATATCACCACTTTTATCCTTTATTCCTTTCTTTTGATTATGTCTTATTTTGTTATAAGTTACTTATTTTGTTATACAACAAAGTAAAAGATCACTTTGTGTTGTATGTGGCTTTAGTTTGAAATTATACATGTACATATAATCATAAAAATTTTTGAATTTCGAACAATAATTTATTGTTCCAAAATCACTCCATTTTTATATAATAGTTTTATCATGAGTTTTTATATAATAGTTGATCACTTTCATTATGTATGGACCATTTTTTCTGTTGTCTAGACATATTTCCACAATCTAAATTAATGAATTTTATTTCATTTAATTTTTTTCTCAAAGGTTTCTTTTCTAAAAACCGGTCAGTATAAATTACATATCCTTATGAAATCCATTGTTTAGGAAACCAATGTGCCACCTGCAAACCCAATATTATTTTAAAACATTATTGGAACTAAAAATGGAACCATGCTTTGTAATATATTGCTTGAAGTATCTAAGTAAAATATATATTCTTAACTATTCAAGTTACAGCTTGCCACTTAATTTTATTTCAAGAGAATTCTTTATGAAAATCAGGACAACTTGAATTTCACCTTATTTGGTATTCTTTCAAAATTTAGTATTTTTAACAGTAATGCTAACGATCAGGGAAAGTATCAGTAATGGATTGTTAAAATATTAATATTCAATATTTCATGTATAAAAAACCCATGAATTTCATTGTTTAGTTGCAAAGTTTTTAAGATAGCATTTATTTGAGTTATAACCACCATTACAGAATAATGCATGAACTTTTTTGTGTGTGATTTGGGATGGGAATCTAAACACTAGCATTTATACTTATATTTTAATCTATATTTTTCTTCTGGAACATTATTAGTAAATTTTGAGATTGTAGAACTGTTGACCCAGTCATACATATACAGAGCTTGGCCTTCGAGTTAATTAAATATGAGTTAATAATATATTATAGGGAAATTATTGTCCTTATTACAGTTATTAGGTAGTTACTCAAATTATAGCTTGAAAGGAATGCAGAGCATGGAAAACTCAGGATTAAATTATGCATTTGAACCTTAGGCCAGTTTTTACTGTAGAGACAGTTTGCTGCTAAAAGAGAAATTGTATGTCATTGAAATTAAATGCTTTTCTGGGGATGGAAGATTCCAGTTTTTAATGAAATTACTAAGTGTGGTGTAGTGAAATGATTAAAATCTGTATTCCGGGAATGTGGCAGGGAAAAAAATCAATAAGTGCTAGCACAGCTTTGCTGCTCAATGTGAATCCTGAGAATGAAATAAACTACTACAAAAATAATAATTAAAAACATATCAGCACATTAATTTATTTAGCATCAGTCTCCTGAGACATCATCTTCACTAATTTTTAGCATACATTTTACTATGTAATGAGCAGCCTTCTTTTCAGATATCCTTATTAGACAGGCAGTATTTCTGCCCTTCCCCCAGTGCTCCTGCATCGCAATCATTGTACTTGCACTTATTATGTTACAAATGACCGAGGTAAGGCTGACATTCTCAGTGCATGCAAAAAGACCTAGTCTGCCAAGCTTTTTTTTTTCCTAATGAAGCAGCTTTGTGAAATCTCCCCATGTGTTAATACTAATGAAGATCCTCCAGCACAATTAAAATCACAGCCAGTAGCTGAAGAGGAAACATAAAACAATAGCATCTTTTAAGATACATCTATCCACATATGTATGTATAAAATACACATATATGATCAAATTATTTTCCTATAGCTTAATTTTTACTTACTCTTCATCCTGAAAATTAAATCATACAATTTAAAAAAATAATATGAACTTCGAGACGTTATTGTGTTCTGGAGGAACATAAAAACTGCCTCAGCGAACTTTTTTTAAAAAATTACATTTCTTAATGGATAATAAATTGTTATCAAGGTTAAGGCTTTTTTAAAAATAGTTTTTAGGAAGCTATAGGATGGAGTGTGGGAGGGAATGGGATGTTCTTTAGTTTATCTTGATTGGTTGCAGGATTTGGGAATTCGTGTTGGGGGAGTGGAAGAGTAAAAACATAGAAAGTTGGAAGAGATTATGGGGCTAGACAAATAGTATATAACCGTATGTATCGTTTTAAAGATGGAGCAGTGGGCTTCCAGTCTTACTTATAACTTGATTTTCTTAAAAAGTGTTCCTACAATTAGCTATCCTTTTTTTCCTAACCTGTGAGAAACTGGGTGAAAAAACCCAAAACCAAAAACAAAACAAAACAACCGAGATTACCTTTTACAGTTTGTACATATAACTTTAAGGCGATTTACAGTTTTAACGTCTTTTATTTAAATTTTATTTTAACTCAGTGCATAAACATTACAGCCAGTTTAACTTGCCCAAGGAAGGACAGTAGAATTTTATACTGGGACCATCCTGCATCCTGCTTTTTATTTAACTCTGAGTCCTAACATCCACAAGTTCTCGGGATATTAATTTTGTTGGTTTGTAGATTTCAACAGAATTCTGAATTTAGGAACAAAAAAGTTTAGGTGGAGATGATTACCCAGAGCTCCCTATTCTCCAGTTTTCCTTTTTAAAAAATTAAATTTGCAATCCTGTTTTCTGTCATATCTTCTGTAAAAGCAGAGCAAAACAACATTTTAAGTTTCTTAACTTTCCTGGGACAAGGAACGGTGCAAACTCAAAGCTACAGTATTCTTGGAAGGAAGAAGCAAACCCCTCTCTTGGCTCCTTTAGGAGCTGATAGGTCATTTATTATTGGAACCGAAATGGTATAAACAATTCTCTCTCTTTTTTCCCTTGTTAACAGCAACTTTCATTGTTAGAGAGAGGAGAGAGAGAGAAGCCTTGTTGGTTGACGTCACTTGGTTCATGAAGCCTTCGCCTAGAAGTGAAGCTGCTGAACAAACCTTGAGAAGAATCATCTCCTGCTTCAATCTGCTGCTGGATAGGAACTAATCAGAGAGAGAGGAGGCGGAAGACGGAGAAGGAGGGAGTCAAGGGCTTTCCCGATCACACATCTCACCTCCAATCCAACTCTCTTTATACTTTTCTTGCAGAAATAATAATAGAAATAAGGAGGTGGCGGGGTTTCCAAAAATCTTAACCTTCAACCATCTGGGGAAGGCAAAAATCCCATCCACCGCAACTCTCAGTTCGAAAGTAAAGGTGAGTTTCAAATCCTCGGGTGTGAGGGGTGCGGGTGAAGATGAAAATCCCAAATGTTATAAAGCCGGTTGAAACAGAAAAGGAGGAACTACGCTCCTGCGAGCGGGGGACTCCGGAGTTGCTAATCTGGAGGCGCTCGCCCTGCCCGCCCTCTCGCCCTGCCGCCGCTGTTTACCCTCGCTGGTCGGTGCGTCTCTTTGTTGTGCTGGCTGGAAGGCTGGGGTGGCTCTTGGGGTCCCGAGTGGAGTTTGGGGGAGGAGGGCGCGGAGATGTGCGGTCCTGGGTGGGAGGTGGGGGGTGCGGCCTCAGGAGAACGCAAACTTTATTCCCAGCCGCCAGTGCGGGACTTCGGTGCAGTAGGGCCACGGGCCGTGCTCCCCGGCCGGGCCGACGCCGCCGCGAGTCCGCCTCCTTTGTGCCGGCCGCTCCTCCTCCCCTTCGGCTTCTAGCGCTCTGGTCGCCGCCAACAGTTTTGCGTCTTAAAAACAGCCTCTGTCAGCGTTGCGATCGCCGTTCCTACCCCGGAATACCCGCTGCTCCCCCACTCCGGGCCGGGGTAGTTTCAAGATTGCCCCCCCACCCCCGTCCGCCTACTGCTGCCCTTTTTGCCTCCGCCCCCTCTTCCCTCTTGGACTGATTAGCTGCGTCTGCCACCCCGACTCCCCTTTTCGGGCCTCCTTTGCTCTCTCCGTGTGTAGCTCGAGGCTCTTAGAGTTTCCTGAAAATGAGCGGAGGTGGGGGTGGGGCAGGTGGGACTGGGAAAAGATCTGGATACCTGGGAAGGTCTATGTCAGAACGCAGAAGGTTTGAGGAGCATTGCTTCTCATACAGTAAGGTCTGTGAATTGGTCTCATCTCTTGGCAGCTTTTCCCGGGGCTCGGCCGCCAGCTCCCAACTCTTCCGCTTCCCTCTTTTAATCTTTTTATCGTTCCTCCTCCCCCCTTTCCCTTTCGCGGCTCCCCTCCTCTTAAAGTAGTTCCTTGAACCCCAGAATTGAGATTTGGGAAGGGAAGGAAGTGTTTGAAGAGTCAGAGCTGGCCCTGCTGTTTGGGAGATTTTCTCTTCTTTTCTTTCTCCCTCTGTATTTATCTTTTGTGTGTTGCTTCCTTATAAAGAGGGAAGCAGCTGCAGTCCTTGGCCGAGTTGTTGAAATTTATCCCTTTGTGTATATTACAATATCCTCCATTTTTTTTTCCTGCCCTCTAAACAACAAGCGTTTCGCCATCTTGGGCAATTTTATTCCCAAGTCTCTCTGTTTTTATTTTTGAGGAAAGGAAAGAAGCCTTAGAAAGCCAAAAAGTGTGTCTGGATAAGGCTTAAAGTTTAGGGAATGTTCAGGGGGCCCAGTGACGTCATGTAAACTTTATCGAGAAATTTTCTCGAGTACATTTTTCGCCTGTTTTTCCCCTGTTTTAAAGGATCCTGTAACTTAGAGGTTAACGATAAGTTGTGTGGCTTATTTTTTGTGTTTTGGTCTGAAGATGATTTGGCAAAGTCTGCACAATATATGTTTTGGTAACAGGTGGAAGATTATGTGCCAAAAAATGGTGTAAACTTTTTGTGTCGTTTGGTATTTAGCTAATTTTTGTGTACATGTTTTATATTTAAAGGTTTCAAATGTTATTTGTAATCAGCGTATTTCTTTTATTTGCTCCACTCTCCTGTATGGATTTAAAAAAATTAGCTTGGTTAATATTTACATATACTTATTTTAGATTACCTGGCTCTCGCTTTGTAATTAAATATTCTTTTTTTCTTTGTTTATTTCTTTATATTTTGAAAAGATACAGCTATTGAAAACGTCTCTAAATACTGCATACTTAAAAATTTTAATAGTAGATAATAGGTTGAACAGTTGGCAAAAATGTAGAGTATTTAAAAGGCAGAATTAATTTAAAAAGATATTTTATAATCTCTAGCTATAAACTCTGTCAGCTATTATAAAAAGATAAACAATATAAACTAGCATTGCTTTAATTTGCTTGTCTAAAATAGTTTTTCATCTCACCAAAGTTGGTCTGGTCACATGACCAAACTTAATGATACACTGACTAGTATATAAATAAGAGGCAGTGTAAATTGAATGGCAAAGTCGAATTCTGTCTCCTGTAGTCATTTTCAGTCAGCATATTTACATCTCTTCTAACAAGGACATGAAACTGTCTGTATTTAATTTGCATTCTCTTTGTCTTCTGGGTTGGGGAAAAACATTGACAACAATTAACTTAAAAAAAGCTAATAGAAACAATTCTGAATACATTGAAAAGATTTGTCTAACACATAAAAACTTACGTTATCTGTGGTATGTTTTTATTTCTGTAACAGTCTCTTTTGGTGTTATCTATTTATCCAGGAATTTGCTTTATGTAAAATGCTATGTAAAAAGCTTGACTGAATTGAATGTCTGCCATTTATGTGAATTGTAGGTAGGTGAAAAATGTTTAAATAGTTAAAAGCACATAGAACAGATGGTTCTAAATTATACATGCAACAAAGGACTAAAAGATTTGGCAGATTATAAATGGCAAGCAACAGAGGATAAGTAGTTTAAGAAAATGGTAGTTAAGTACATTTGATGTCTCACACCTATTGTAAACACTGTACATATTATTGTCACTGTGCTGCATAATCAATAATTTGAGCAACATTAAGGCACTTGTGTGTTTCAGATAGAAAAAAGTAAGTTTTTACAAACATTTAAAATGAGTGTTTGAATGTAAAATCATTTTTAGCCTATGATGACAAATAAGAGTCTATTTTTTTAGGAAATTAGATTTAACAACAGGAAGTTATTTATGAGAAGTTAATATTGTTGCGTTCTTATAATGGTTTGGAGAGAAATAGGAGTAGGTACGGATCTTAAAATCCAGATAAGAATATCCTCACTGTTCTCATATGTTAAATTAGTACTGGACTATATAGCAACATGTACTCTTTCAAACACTAATGAAAAACTATTTTTAGATTGTTCAGTCTTGGAAATGTATTTGTTGGAATACTGTTGGCATCATTTACTAAACACTTATTGATAAAAAGGATATATTTTAGTTTTAATTTTTGAATTTTATATATAACTGATACTGATTTTACGGGAATAGTTTACTCTGAATTTTTTAAATGTACAGATTTTTATGTAGTTTTTGCTTTTCTAGAAGAATCTGAGTGTTTAATTATATTTAACATTTTAAAAAATTTAGGATAACCTAAAGTATTCAACTTAGTGGGAATTTGTTTTTATTTTTTTTATAACCCATTCATTTAAAATGCATATAAGACTATAACGGAACCTTGGAATTTTAATTCTGTTGCCCTTTCTCCCATTTCTTTGTTTGCATGTTTATTATAGAACTGCAGTGTAAAGGAGCAGATGTTTTGCCAAACATCCTGATGTGTTGCTTTTTCTTATGGGAGTGCATAACTGTTCCTTCTGATGCATCAACTTGACAGCTGGTTGATTTCATGGAGCTGCTAAGAAGCCATTAGTGGTGTCATTGAATTGAAACAGAACAGTCACTCCCAGCTTGAACTGCAATTGTTAATGTCTTTGTTGCTACTTTTGTGTTACTATACAAGATGTAGGATAGCACAGTTGCATGAAAGTTCAAGATTTTTGTCTTATCTCCTTGAATTAGTGAAGGTATATGATGGAACTTGCTTACTTTTAGTTTAGTGGTTTCTCCATCAAAAGAATTTTAAGTTGTATTTTCTGAGTTTTTGAACTAGTCCTAGTTATAACAACCAAAGTAAGAAATATGATTTAGCATAAAGTAATATGGGGATTTTGACGCTAACTGAAATTATCAAGTTTTAGTAATTTTTAATGTACTTGATTTCCTGAGGGATTAATTAAATGACCTAGTTAGGTATTTTAAGAGATTTTGATTACATAAAATTCAATATTTTGTGACATGAAGTTTTAAAAATATTGTGTTTTATTTAATAAATGTTTACCCATTTGGTTAAATGTTTCTTTAAACGTTTGTTATTGGATATGATCAGAAGAGAAAAGAAATAATTACTTAGGGAAATTTGCAACAGTATTATGTTTAAATTTTTTTTTTTTAATGAGACCAAAGTGTTGTTTAAAAATTTACAAACTGTGATCTAAAATATTTCACTAGTAGCAATTTAGTGATTTTAAAATTTGAAATTATATTTTTTACTGTCATAATTTTTATTAGTTTCAGCTGTCATACCGTGGTACTAAAATGGTTTCGTTGTTCCATTGGTGCCTCACTGTTTTCTACTTTTTCTAGTTATTTGCCTGTTTGGTTTTTTTTTTTTTGGTGGGAGGGTGAAATGGGAAAAAGAAAAGAGGAAGAATAAAGACTAATTATCCTGACAAAAAAACACATTTAAGAAAATTTCATATATAAAAACTTTAGGATGGTAAGATTTAAGGATATAATTTAGTTTATTATTACTATATTAAGAGACTTTTTCTCGTTCCAATATTTATTGGATTTTAATCCTTAGCTCTTTGGGTATATTAGGCATTTAAAAGATTATTCAAAGAGCCTAAAATTTGTAACATATGTAAAATAGTTTGCCATTAAAAAAATACTTAAAATATGAAATTGATTATTAGACTACATAATTTGTTCAAGACTTCCTGTACAATATAAACAAATTTTTAACACTTATGAGTTGTCACCTTTGAGTGATTTCAGAATTATGTCTTCCTAAAATCATAAGTTTATAGAGACACTTATTTTAAAAACAGGTCAAGCATTACTGTGACTAAAGCCAAGATTTATATTCGACTAATGTGCTTTCTCAACCTTTTAATAAAATTGCCATACAACTCCTTAAAAAGGAAATCAGTCTGTTACTGTATACTATAACTCAATATTTAAGAAACATATTTACTCATATTTATGTCAAGGCAGATAGATATTAATATAAATCAATTTACTATATAACATTGAGTTGTATATTAAATTAAACTTTAAAAAAAGAATCTAAAAATACTGAGTTCATTTTTAGATATAACCTCAATTGTAGTGCAGATAAGCATTCCATAATTTAAGTAGGAATTTTCAGGTATTGGGTTTCTTAAAGGAATGTAATTCTGAAAGGAAGAGTCATTTTAAAAGTTTTAAGTTTGATTCATAAGTTTTTCTGTTGACCATATTAACTTTGATATTATAGGTAATAAATCATTTACAACTGCATATGGAGTTATAAAATATCACAACATCTTTGCTGAAAGCTGGAAAATTAAATGACTACATCACTTTCAGTTGTATTTTGAGTGCTATTTGATTTGTGGCAAGTCACTATAAAGTTTGAAATGTAAAATATTTAATCCGATATTTACAAGTTAAACATCTAGTTTTCAACATGAATAGACTTTTATAAGAATATGAGGTGAAAATATGATTTTCACCCCATATACTTAAATTTTTACTACATAAGACAAGCGTGTTTCAATTTGTTTTTAAAAGTAAAATTAATGCTTTTAAACATAGTTAAAATAATTTATGAAATTTGACTTGCACCTTGGTTTTTGAATGCCTTTTATTTAAATAAAAAAATTATTGAGTATTGTGGATAATAATAGTGAAGGTAATATATAGATATGAACCTTTACTAATTTTGTGTTGTGTACATGTTTGTGTGGTATATAAGAAAGTAGTTTTTGGTTCGACAATAATTATTGCATTGGTACTTCAACTATGTGTAGACATTATTGTGTGTTTTTCCTGTTTTCGCCTCTTAACACTTTTCCACAAACATGCACTCATTAATCAAAGACAGTGCACTCCTGCTGAGGGCAGAGAGGTTCATCAAATTGGCAGTCAGTTTGGTGTAAAGAAAGGTGTACTGAAGCCCTTAACTCGCTGGGACATAAATAAATCTAAGGTCTTTGTATGCAAACCCTGGAGGTTAATACTGTATAATTCAATGTCCTGTCTTTGTTTTTATGATTGATGTTTTTAAATGTTTCAAGCTTGGTGCAGTCTTCTAGTAGGTCGGGTCTGACAATCTGATTGGCTGTAGTAAGAAAGCATTAGGTTGTCAGAAGGACTTTGAGTATGCTGCAGAGATTTTGATTTTTTTTTTTCCTACGAGATCATTGTCATATTGCCTGAGCTGTTATAGGAATGTACCAATGATTGACGTTCCCTGCTGTGATAATGGACCTGGTGCATGAAATGCCAATAGTTTGGTCCTATTTGTTCGGAAGCTTACTGCTATTTGTATCCTTAACAGAGCTAACATGTAGAACAAGCAAAACTACTGGGATTTCTCTGTAGAAATAGTGCTGGGATTTGGCTTTAACATGAATTGGTTGCATATTCATAATTTAAGAACAGCTGGTTACAGCAAGCACATAGTCATTTGCAAGCTATTATAAACCATT
The DNA here is from genome assembly GCF_000164805.1 of Carlito syrichta. Classification (NCBI taxonomy): domain Eukaryota; kingdom Metazoa; phylum Chordata; class Mammalia; order Primates; family Tarsiidae; genus Carlito; species Carlito syrichta. The sequence goes on from NW_007252795.1 coordinate 238,478, forward strand.
CCACTCACACATGGAGCCTGTGCTTGGTGATTTTTTTTTTGTATTGATCTACCTGCATTTAAAATCTGGTCACTGCTGCTACAGAAGCTCTTCCTTTTAGCTGTGTTTGCAACATAGAACAGGTTCAATTTTAAATATTTAATTTAAACTTAATGCTGAATAAAATGAAGCTTTGAAGGAAACAAGTGTAAAAGGTCATATGTTACTTGTCATATATTTAATCGTGGCTGGACCCAAACAAATAAACAAACTTAGATTATACAACCAGTGTAATTTTTGAAAAAAATGCTTTATGATTTTGAACATTAGATGAATAACTGAATTATCTTTGATTTGAAAATATTGCTAATATATTTTACTTAGTTATTTACAGTTTGGGGAAACAACATTAACAATAGCTTTTGATTAATTAGTCTGTAAAACAATGTCATCTAATATGTAGAAAAGTGGTAGTAATTTTAACTTATGAGTGGTGTAAAACAAGATAAAAAGGAAAATTGACAAGACAATAATTGGATTAAAATAATGTTAATCCTAAAACTATAAAGCTGCTTTAATTTTTTAGAAAGAATTAAATGAGGAGTCTGTTCTACTTTTTGAATCACTTCTGGAATATTAAGCACAGCTATGCTCTTGCAGTATTTAAGTGGTATGTGTAAGTTAGTCCAAATATAATAGTTTCCTGTGTGCTGTCAGAAATGACTGTAAAGAGAGAGTTGAAAACCTCTATATCTCAAACTTTCATGAAAAGAGTGGGAGGAGAAGATGTTAAATGTTATTTCAGCTATCCTTTTAGGAATCACAAGGAGCAATGCCTTGATTTGTATATGTTAAAATGAGTAGATACCTGAGTGATTTATGATGCATTTAAACTGAGCTTTCTACACATGGTATTAGGTTCACATGTACATGTATGTGTTTGTCCCCACATTAGATGATGACGTACCTCTCAGTACTTCAAGGTTGAGTACCAGTCCTAAGAGTGCATTTTACTCTTTCTTGGCATCACAAGAGGCTAGGTATGTTGGTAGTATAACAGAATATATGATCACATTTAATCTAACTGATAGTAGGCTGTACTTTTTTTAAATAATAAATTCAGAGGTTATTAAAGGACGATATGTTACATTTCAGTTTTGAGTTCATAGGTTCATAACTTTATATATACAGTTAACTTTCCATTACTTGAGGTTATATCAGTCATTTTTTGAATTATTCTATGCCCTTCTCTCTCCCTTTTGACTATTGTCCTTTCAATTATTTCCCTACTGTTCAGCATCTCCTCACAGAATAAATAAAAGGAAGGAGAATTCAAATAAATCTAACTTTTCCTTCTTTCCTCACTTCTTGATAGGTCAGAAGGAGGGAAGTTTTTAGTCTTTCACAAAAATGAAGGTTTGGGATTTTATTTGCCTTTTCTGGTTCTTATTACAATAGATAATTGTATTTAGAAATGAAAGAAGAGTTAATGAACTGAATTTTTTACATACTATATTAGGAACTCAGCAAAACAAAGATTTAGTCATTGTTTAAAAAATGAACTGACTCAGTAACACTACAGGAGAATCATAGTACTTTATATACTTTTATTATTCTAGTATTAGTAACAGGAAAAAGAGGCATCCACCTTCATTCTTCAAGTTTATATTGAGTGCTGTCTTCAAGCAGCACTTGGATAGCTATGGATAAAAGTTTGTGAAAGTTCATCATGATAAGGAGAGAGATGGCTTCTGGTTGGAATAATTAGAAGAGACTCTTTGGTTTAGGTAGCACTGAACTAGATAAAGAATGATTAAATTTTGACTATTCAGAGATCAGGAAGAAAGGATCCAACAAAAGAAGGATAGTATAAGCCCCTAGTAGACAGCAAATATGCTAAAGCTAGTTCATTGAATATCTGGAATTGTTCTGCCTTTTTAGGGTCAACCTAACCCACATACCTCTTCTTCCACTATAAGGAAAAGAAAATAACGTGCGACCCCTCTCTTCCTCCATTGCTTTCAAAATTGACTGTTTGGCTTTCACTGGAGAAGGTGGGCTAATCAGTTTCAAATCCTTCTTTTCAATGATAGGCTTGTTTGTGGAGGCCAGGTTAAAACCTATAAAACTGCCGCTTTTGGTCAGAGATATTAAAATCTTCTATTTTAGATTAACCAGAGCCCCTCCCTTCTTCTTGATTCTTTACATATGCTTTTGTGAATTTTTTTCTAGAAACCTAATGTATGATCACCCATGCTAAGAACGTTGAGTAGAGAGCAGAGGGGATATCATCTTTGCATCTTTTTTCTTGGTGATGGCTCTGATTTAAAAACAAAAAAACCACCAAAAAAACCCCACTTCTTTTAGTTACTTTGGTTAAATGGAAAAGACAGTGAACTGTCCAAAAAGGTATATCTATAAGGACAAAAAGTAACAAAACTCCTAGTCCCTATTTTCAATAACACCAGTACTGGATTTCAGTAAAAACAGTATGAAAAAGGAAAGACTCAAAAAATTTTCAAAACTCCAATGTGCAAAAGGACTTTTACATGGTGTCTTGGCCAAGGACAATGTATTTCAGCTGGTAGGTTTTTCCTAACTTCATTATTACTATATAATAATAATAATGAAATATATTGTTACAACATATGATAGTGAAATTTGTTTTATTTTGTTTATTTGTAGTATTGTGATGAACATTTACTTGTAAGAGACTTGTTATAAGAAAACCTTAAAACATTTACATAATCATTTATCTTGTATAAGGATGAGTTTTGAGGTAAACTAAAGGTAGAAAACTGGAAATAAAAGACGATCCAGTGTTGTAAGTTTAGATAGAAACCATACTTTCTTTTTGATTTCTATGATGACATGGTTGTTGAAACATACTTCTGATCTATCTTCCTAAGGAAAAGTTTCATTGTTGACATAAACCATTATGATGACATGAGAAGCAGCAAAACCTATCTTCAGCATTTGGAAAAATCAAAATCAGCCTGTAAGTCACAGGATGATGTTTTTCTCCCTTTCTGTGTTGTTAGTACAGCAAACCGAAAGAAATAGGGTCTGCAAGGCAACAATAATTAACAGGTATAGGTCAGATCTCTTTAATTTAAATAAGGGACTACTTAGGAGCTAAGGGAAGTATCCATAGGAGTTGGGCAGTAACAACAAAAAAGGGTTAACTTTAAAGGTTTTAAAACTCAGTTGTGAGTAGAGCATTGTTATATAACCAAGTCCTCTTGGAAAGTATCAAGATTTTGTCCATAGTGATGTAAGTATCTTAGCATTAAACTCCTGTGCATTGTCATTTATATTTTCAGCAGCTTGTTGAGAAAATAGCTCTTATCTGTAATCATACCTTGGGGATTTGAAGTAGAAAGTTGAAGGGTTAGGGAAGGGCAGTGTAAACAGTAAACACTTGGTCCAGGAAGAGAACATGTAATAACTTTGGACAGTTAGATAAAAGCTCTCTTTACCCTTCACCCTCCACAAAGCTTGTTCATAGATATACTTGCCAAAACTCACAAAAGAGAATAATTGTTTTAAAGAATGTGTAAATGTTTTTGTATTATGTGTGAAATGGGAGGGTAGAAACAAGGCATACTTAGGGGAGAAAAAGCTAAAATGAATGTGACCAGAATTTCACTGTTTTTAATTTTATTTATTTATTTATTTATTTATTTATTTTTTTTTTGAGTTGGAGTCTCACTCTGTCGCCCAGACTGGAGTGCAGTGGCCGCTCCCAGCCACTGCAGCCTCGGCCTGCTGGGCTCCAGCGATCCTTCAGCCTCAGCCTTCCGAGTAGCTGGAATTACAGGCATGTGCCACCACACCCAGCTGATTTTTTGATTTATTGTAGAGATGAGGTCTTGCTGCCCAGGCGGGTCTCGAACCCGCGGGCTCAGGCAATTCACTCACCTCAGCCTCCCAAAGGCACGGGATTACAGGCTGAGCCACCGCTGAGCCACCGAGCCCGGCTATTTATTTATTTTTTAGAGAAAGGGTCTTGCTGTGTTGCCTGGGATGACCTTGAACTTCTGGGCTCAAGGGATCCTCCTTAGCCTCTTGAGTAGCTGGGACTGAACAGGCATGTGCTACCCTGCCCGGCTAACTACTTTTTTAAGTGAGGTTTTCTGTGACATAGTACCTTGAATTTGACCTTTTTTAATTTTAATATGAGACACCTTTTGTTAAATAATTCTTGCAGATATTTTATTCTTACAAGGTAGCATTTATATGTTGCAGCTGAAGTCTAACAGGTACCAACTAAATTAATTATATGTGCCTGGGTAAAAATGCATGTTTGTCTCTGTATTTATAATCTTAGCACTTCATAAGTGAGCTAAAAATAATTCTGCAGTTTCCCATGGAAACAAAAATCACTTATCAGTTTCTCATGTTTAGAACCGTTGTGATGCGCAAATAGTCCCTTATTAGGCAGTAGTAATTAGTTAAACAAATTGATCATTAAATTGAGAACAAGAAGCAAGTCAGCATCTATTTCCTAATAAGTAGAAACATGGTGCCCAGAAGTAAAATACATACTCATGTGTTCATACAGCTCATATGCTCAAGGAGTTTATAACTTCCTCAGGGAGAAAGAGTGTACATAAAGTAATGTTTCAACTTTGTAATTTTTAACTCATGGAAATTCAATTATTTATATTAGGAAAAAAATTGAGAGTGGAAAAGGAAAGCAGTTTCAATTGCCATCATTCACTTAGAGAACTTATGTATGTTCCAAATAGAGTACATGAATTGTTTCCGGTGGTGGGGAATATGCCACCCCAAAATATGCTACTTTTACATAGGATTATTTTGAGCCAAAGGCAATTGAGAATAAATAGATGCAGAAAGAAGCCTTGGAGCTTCCCTTATCTGACTAAAATCAGAAACTTCTGAGAAATGAAGACTGACATAAATCCCTTCTCCAGAGGAATTTTATGGCCAAGAAGAAGACAGAAAGTCAGCACTGAGATGAGTCTACACAAACAAGCATTACTAAAATAACTCTTACCATCCATTAGTTTCCCCATACTGTTTACCCTCCCACAATTTACCAATCCTACAAGCCCAAACTCCCACTTTCCTTTGTCTAGTTACTTCTCCACTATTTATCTCCCTTTGTTAAAATAGACTTAAAAGTTTCTGAGTCTGCCTGCTTCATTGGGCTTTTACTTTTTTATGTGAAGCCCCATGCATGTAAAAATAGTTAACATCAATAAAATAAGCATACTTTTTGTTAATCTGTCATTTATCAGTTTAATTTGCAGGCCCCAGGATTTGAACTTGAGAGAGAGCAGAACCTTTTTTTCTTCCCCTTATAATTTATCTCATTGTGAGCATCTTATACTAGGTGTAGTGCTTGAGTCTTAATACACATTTTTATATGAATATTTTATATTATTGCTTCTAAATATAGGCCAGCTATGAGGATCTGGAGCTCAGCTAAATAAATGGTGTCTATTTTAATGCTGGTGTCTTAAACTTGCTGTGTTGAACTTGAAATACAGTGTTTCTGTGTCTAGTGGGGTACCACGTCAAAGATAATACTTGATATATTTTAGTACAGACTGCTAATCAGAAACCAGAACCAGCCCAGCTCGGTGGCTCAACCTGTAATCCTGCGCCTTTGGGAGGCTGAGGTGAGTGGATTGCCTGAGCCCGTGGGTTTGAGACCCGCCTGGGCAACTTGGCGAGACCTCATCTCTACAATAAATAAAAAATTAGTTGGATGTGGTAGCGCACGCCTGTAGTTCCAGCTACTTGGAAGGCTGAGGCGGAAGGATCGCCGGAGCCCAACTGGTCGAGGCTTCGGTGGCTGGGAGTGGCGACTGCACTCCAGTCTGGGCGACAGTGAGACTCCGACTAAAAAAAAAAGAAACCAGAACCTACCCTACCTTCAAAAGTCTCTACTGTGTATCAAGACAACATTGTTCCAAATAGTTTATATGCTTAAATATTGCTATTGATAACCCTAAAATTTTTTTTTTTTGAGTTGGAGTCTCTGTCACCCAGACTGAAGTGCAATGGCCGCTCCCGGCCACCGCCGCCTCGACCTGCCGGGCCCGGCGATCCTTCCGCCTCAGCCTTCCCAGTAGCCGGAATTACAGGCGCGCGCTACCACGCCCGGCTGATTTTTGATTTATTGTAGAGATGAGGTCTCGCTGCCCAGGCGGGTCTCGAACCCGCGGGCTCAGGCAATCCACTCACCTCAGCCTCCCAAAGGCACGGGATTACAGGCTGAGCCACCAAGCCCGGCTCCTAAAATATTTTTTTAAAAATAGTTTGCAATTAAAAGGGTTCAAAGAGAGGGTGGAGTTTGAAGGAAGTAATTATTTTAGTTTAGAATAGCAACCTGACAAAGGAGAGGATATAGGGAAACCTATCTAAAATTCGTTTGAAAATAGTGGAAGATGAACTGGGCACTGTGGCTCTCACCTATAATCTCAGCTACTCAGGAGGCTATGATGGGAGGATAGCTTGAGGCCAGGATTCTACACTAGCCTGAGCAACATAGTGAGACCCCATGTATCACAAAATTCAAAAAAAAAAATTAGTTGGGCGTGGTGATGCTTGCATATAATCCCATGTACTTGGAAGGCTGAGATGGGAGGGTGTAGTGAGTTATGATTATGCCACTTCACTCCAACCGGGACAACAAAGTGAGATTCTGGCCCTTTAAAAAAAATAGGGAGAGAGAAAGTTAGAAAAGGGAATTTGGACTAATGAGTGGATATTTAAGTGAGAGGGATGACATGATTAAAAATTTTTGGAAATATTGGGAAGAAATCTGTGCAGTGTATTAAAAGAAGAGAGGCTATTATAGGAAAGACCAAGCCGGGCTCGGGGGCTCAACCTGTAATCCCACGCTTTGGGAGACTGAGGAGAGTGGATTGCCAGAGCCTGCGGGTTTGAGACCTGCCAGGGCAACTTGACGAGAGCTCATCTCTACAGTAAATCAAAAAATTTGCCGGGTGTGGTAGCACGCGCCTGTAGTTCCAGCTACTTGGAAGGCTGAAGCGGAAGGATCGCCGGAGCCCTGCAGATTGAGGCTGCGGTGGCTGGGAGCGGCCACTACACTCCAGTCTGGGCGACAGAGTGAGACTCCAACTCAAAAAAAACAAAAAACAAAAGAAAGACCAGTTATATGAACTTCCAGTGATAAGTAGTTATGACTAGTAGCAACGTGGATGAACGAAAGGATAAATATGAAATACACAATAATTTTAAGGAATAGGGTTGAGCTGGTTGAGAGGTAGGAGATTATATTATTTTACATTCGAATCTATTTCATATGATCATCATAATTTATTGTGATTGAACACTTATTCCCTCTTTTCAGATAATGTAAGTGAGAACAGAAATGATTGACTGTGGCTTACCATGTTTGGGTGGTTAGGTATTGTTTCTTTCTTTTTTTTATTTTTAATTTTAAAATTGTGGGGTACAGTTCAGGGTTAGGTATACAAATATTCATTGTGCAGGTACCCTTGTTGATGAGGTGTGCCCCCCCCAGGCAGATTCCTACTACTGCCATCCTACCTTCCCATCCCCCCCCACACCCCTGCAGTTTCCCGCTACTGTCAATCCTTTTCTTATAGTGTTTCGATAGTTGTTTAAAGTCCACTTATGAGTGAGAACATGTGATACTAAATTCTTTGTTTCTGTGAAAGATCACTCAGTATTATAGACTTTAAGTCCATCCAGGTTGCTGCGAAGTTCATGATTTTGTTCTTCTTTTTGACTGCATAATATTCCATTGTGTATATGTACTACCTTTTTCTTTTTCTAGTCCTCTTTTGATGGGCGGCATGGTTGGTTTTCATGTTCTTGTTTTTGTGAACAATGCTACAATAAACATATGTGTGCAGGTATCTTTTTTATGAGTGATTTGAGTTCTTCCAGGTATATTCCCAGTAGAGGGATTGCTGCGTCATATAGAAGGTCGATTTTTAGAACTTTTAGGAATTGCAGAGGGGCTTAAAAAACAAATACGAGTTTGCCTTAAGCTAACGTATCATGAAGTTGGATGATGTATTAGAAACAATATCTTTTGAATCTCAGAGCTTGAGGACCAAAAGGTATTGTTTCTAATACATCATCCAGTTTCATGATGAATTAGCTAAAGGCAAACTCTTATTTGTTTTTTAAACCCCTCTGCTTTCCTTCTGTTAGATCATGTTATATATAAATAATCACACCCAGCTAGCCTAATCTTTTTCATTATCATTTGTGTTTATACTCTGCCAAATATTCTTTTCTGAAAACCGTCAGGAGATAGGAGGCAGCATGTTGTAAATATATTACCGATATGCCATACTTGTTATGGATCCCTGAGTATAACCTCTTGTGACTCCATAATTTTGCACATGATGTCCCCTGTCTGCAATTCTTGTTTTTTCCCCCTTTGCTTGGTAAATCAACTTATTTTCTAATATCTGTCTGAACAGTTTTGTGGAATTTGCTCAACCCTCTACCTCCCTGCAGGGTTATCTGATTCTTTCCTTGTGCCCCAGTAGTCCTTTGTATTAGTGGTATAGCACATGGTTGTATGTATAGATTCCTTCCTTCCTGTCTTCTTTTTTTCCTTCCTTCCGTTGTACTTCAGTAAACATTTAAATGCATAATGCTTTTATTTGCTGTTTGACATTATTTTCATAGGGTAAATTCCCAGAAATGCAATTACTAGGTCAAAGGTTGAGAATACTTTAAGGCTCTTACTTTATATTGCCAACATGGCTTTTGAAAGGATTGTATGAATTTATATATCACTAGCAATATATAACTATCTATTTTGCTATGCCGTCATTAAATTTTCCTCATTTTTAGTACTTGCCAATTCTATTGCAAAAAACTGTATCTTGTTTAATTTGCAATTCCATGACTAGATTGGGCACTTTTTAGTTCCTTATCCTGTTATGTATTTCTCTTTTGTGATTTATCTTTGACATTTGTCTGTAACTGCACTGGGTTCTTAATATATTTTTATAAACTACTTATAAATTATTTTAAGCATCAATAATATTACAGTTATTAAATTTACTTCAATCATTTTCCTCTTAATATTTGTATATACAGAAATATAATAATTTGTTAATTTTTTAGATTTAAAATAATTTTCTATTTTTAAGCTTAAAAATACCCTCCTCACCAACATTTTTATAGTTATTTATTATACTTTTATTTTTGGTATTTAATTTTTCTTTCCTTTTTATTTTTTTGAGTTGGGGTCTCACTCTGTCACCCAGACTGGAGTGCAGTGGCTACTCCCGGCCACTGCAGCCTCAACCTGCTGGGCTCCGGCGATCCTTCCGCCTCTGCCTTCTGAGTAACTGGAACTATAGGGCGCACTACCACACCCAGCTAATTTTTGACTTATTGTAGAGATGAGGTCTTGCCAGGTTGCCCACGCAGGTCTCGAACCCGCGGGCTCAGGCAATCCATTCACCTCAGCCTCCCAAATCATACCTACTTGGAAGACTGAAGCAGGAGGATTGCTTGAAGCCAGGAGTTGGAGGAGACCAGCCTAGGCAATATAGTGAGACCTGTCTCTAAAAAAATTAACCATAAGAAAGGGGAAAAAACTATTTTCGAATATAACTTGCAATTTTAAAAGATAAATTATCTTATATTTGTGTCATTTACTTGTTTATGGTAAGTGTATAACAGCTCTACAACTTGCCAGTTATTTCTTATGGTTAATCATATTCATTGTCCTTTCTTTTTTAAAATTAAAAGTGTAGTTTTAAAAAAATACAGAAAAGTGTTAAGATTAAAATTTCAAATGTCCAAAATTTTGTTATTCAGAAGCTATTGTATGCATTATCAGTTTCTGTTATGTGAAAGTGAAATATTTACTGAATTGAAAGTGTTCATGAGTGAAACAGCTGGATAGTGTCTTGAATCTAGTGGGCATGGAGTAAAATGCTTCTGTGATATTACCTAAGAACCACAATAATCATTGGATTAAATAACAAGGACATTGGTGACCTTGGCATTAGTAGTTTCAGCAGAGTGATTTGGATTAAAGGGAAATAGAGGTGGTTTCTCTCATCCATGCCAGCTCTGACATGTCTCTCTTTCCTCTCTTATTTCTCTAATAAACTTTGTTTCAAAATTTAAACAAAAAATTTTTTTGAAAGGGGAAGGAATGCAAACATAGTTTAGATAGCTTTTGTTTTGTAAGAGGAAGGAATAGAAATTGGGTAGTTTCTGGGCAGGAAATATGGACATGAAGATGATCTTCTTGGGCCCAGGCACAATGACTCATGTCTGAAATCTCAGCACTTTGGGAGCTGAGGCAGGAGGATCACTTGAGGCCATTCATGGCCAGCCTGGGCAACATAGCAAAACCTTGTCTCTAAAAAAAAATTTTTAAAATTAGCTGGGTATGATGATGTGCGCCTGTAGTCCCAGCTACTCAGGAGTCTGAGGCAGAAGGATTACCTGAGCCCAAGAGTTCAAGGCTGTGGTGAGCCATGATCTGGCATTGCACTCTAGCCTGTGTAACAGGATGGACTTCTGACTTTTAAAAATAGCCCAAAAAGCAAAAGGTGATTTTCTGAAAAATGAGAATGAAGATATAGAGGCAGAGGATATAATTCAGAGATTCTCTGTGAAGTGCAAAGAAATGGTTTCCAGATCTGTGTTAGAGTAACTGACATGAACTAGAAAGATGGGACCTCTTTCACTGCAACTAGAGGGAATAAGAAAATGTGGGTGTGCATAGTGGTGAAATTGGAGCTTTGATGGTAATAAATTTCAGAGAGTTCAAGTTCCAAATACCAAAAATTCTTCAACCAGAAATGGTTCTTTGTTGTATTTTGAATAAAACAATTTTTAATTTCTACTTTTTTCTGTTTTTCTTTTTATAAAGTATATAGTTTGCATTCTGCGTTTTTCTTTAGTTCTTTTTTAATCGTTTGGATTATATCATGAGCATTTTCTCATGTCATTATATATTTTCAAACAGCACAGCACATCATAATCTATTCAACTACCCAATTTGATGACACTTATTTTTTATTACCATATGTTATTATATGATTGGATAATATAACATCTGACATTTCTTTTTTTTTGAGTTGGAGTCTCACTCAGTCGCCCAAACTGGAGTTCAGTGGCCGGGCTTCGGCGATCCTTCCGCCTCAACCTTCCAAGTAGCCGGAATTACAGGCATATACTACCACGCCCGGCTGATTTTTTGATTTATTGTAGAGATGAGGTCTCTCTGCCCAGGTGGGTCTCGAACCCGCGGGCTCAGGCAATCCACTCACCTCAGCCTCCCAAAGGCACAGGATTACAGGCTGAGCCACCGAGCCGGCACATCTGACATTTCTAAGCATCTTTTGTTTGTTTTGAGTCAGAGTCTCACTCTGTTGCCCAGGCTGGAATGCAGGGGCACAATCACAGCTCTCACAGCCTTAATCTCCTTGTCTCCAGGTGGTCCTTTCACCTCAGCCTCCCAAGTAGCTGGGATTACAGGTACATACTACCACACCTGTCTTTTTTTGTTGTAGAGATGAGGTCTCACTATGTTTCCCAAGCTGGTTTTGAACTCCTGGCCTCAAGAAATCCTCCACCACAAAGGTTTGGGATTACAGGCCTGAGCCACCGGTACCTGGTTTAGACCTCCCTAAGCTTTTTGTGTATTCTGACTTATTTCCTTTGGATTTATTCTTAGAGATTGAATTGCTGGGTCAAAGAATATTTTACATACAGGCAGTGGTATTGTAGAAAATATTGGCAACTGGTTTGTGTATGTGGCAAAGGGAACTCTGATTTGTAGTGTCTGCTCTTTTCCTTGTGTAAATACTCCCAGCATGGTTTGTTTCAATCCAGCAATTTAATGCCACTGAACAAAGTTGAGAAGTGTAGATGATAGTATAATACTTTTGTGGTAACCATACAACATGATAATAATATATAGTAAAATAATTAGGAAGTGATGAGTGATGTTTATTATCTTATTTCTGATGTAATTTCTTGAATGATAAGCTTATATAATTAATAATGATTGTGTTGAACAGCTGAGTTGGAAATTTCTTCAGAATTTCATTTGACTCTTGTAAGCCACTATGAGCAAGCTCTAGCATACATACCACTACTAGATGATCTTTTTTGTTTCTCCACTTCCTCCTTTATTCTTCCCCTCCATTATTCCCATTTCTGATATGTATGGTGGAATTTTTTAACCCCAGACTGTCTTCAAGAAAGAAAAATACATGTATAGAAGATCAATGTATAACTTTTTTCATTTATAATAAGCTACTAGATTTGTCTTTATCCTAGGTGAAATCTATTTAAATGAAAGAGGTGAAGTTTGGATTCCCAGTTTAATTTTTTTTCCCCAGAAGATGGTTCTGTTTTCACAAAAACATTGAGCAATTTGTACTGACTAGTGATCAAACCACTCAGCTGTTATTGTTTCTAATAATTTTTCTGTTGATTCTCTATGGCTTTTCAAATACATAATCATATCTTATGCAAATGAAGATACTTTTGCCTTGTTTTCCATATTTGTAACTTTATTCTTCTGTGTAAAGAATATAAGTTGTCTATTATTTCCAATGTCCTGTGAACACTGGACACCCTTCTCTCTTTCCTGACTTTGGAAATGATTCTAAGACTTTATCTTTGTCTATGATATTGCCTTTAGTTTATTATTATGATTATCCATTATTATTTTTGAGTCAGGGTCTCACTCTGTCACCTTGGAGTGCAGTGGTTCACCACAACCTTGACCTCCTGGGTTTAGGCGATCCTTCCACCTCAGCCTCTGAGTAAAGTGTGTGCCACCATACCAGGCTAATTTTTTTTTTTTTTTTTTGGTAGAGATGAAGTCTTGCTGTGTTGCCCAGGCTGGTCTTGAATTCCCAGAATCAATCAGTTCTCTTGTCTCAGCCTCCCAAAGTGCTGGAATTACAGGTGTTAGCCACTGTACCTGGCCTATTATATGTATTTTAAAAGATCATGTTGAGTATCCATCTATTTCTATATTATTAAGACTTTCTAAATCAGGAAAGGATTTGTGCTACAGGTTTAGATGTTGATGGTTTTAAATATTTGGAATAGTGGCAAGGTAAACTGGGCAACAGGAAGTATAGTTTGGATATATTTTTTCCCTAGAACTGTTTTCTCTTAATCTGTTGATATCCTTTCTGTGGGGGCCTCCTGTGATCCTGCGTATGAGGATCAACCACTGATTTTAGCAGTTTCCCTACTTTAGGGAGAACCTGAGTGTGGCGGGTGGAAGAGGGGGAAAATGGTTCTCTGTAATAGTGGGGTTTCTGAGTTCTATAGGGTGAGTCAGAGCGTATGTCTACTTAGTCAAATCTGATCCTCACCTTGAAAACTGGCTCCTTTTCAACCCTAATGACAGGTTGAGAAAAATCAAAACGAGTCATCCTCCTATGTGAACATGAGTTCCAAGCTCTGTTGTCTTCATTTTCCTTATAGGACTTCTATGTTTCTAAATCTCAATTCAGCAAGATAAGTGTTAGGACACTTCTGAATATTCTCTTATTCCTAAAATCTTCACCTTGCACTCTTAGGGCAATGGAAATCAGAGTCTTATTATAGTATTTATATTCTCCCTGACTTTTTTGATGATGGCAGTTCCCTCACTAATAGTCATTTTTTGTCTCATTTGGTGGAAGGATCATGTGAATGAATGTTAACTCAGTTTTTTACGGCTCTTTTTACATGTCCACACAATGCCCCTCAGAAGAAGTTGTACCATTTTATACTCCTGCAATTAGACAAAATTAGATAATTTTTTCATTGTTTTCATAACAATGTGAATAGTATAATTATAATTGATTATTACAGATAATCATATATTTCTAAATTTATTGGGGGAACTGTGTTTGTTTCTGAATTGTTTGGAATGAATGGTTTGGGTAAGATTTTTGGAGGGATGTGATTTAAAAATGGCAACATAATTATCTTAAAGATTTTTCTTGATCCCCCAAAATGTCTGGTCTCATCATGAAGTATGGCTTTTTATTTACATAGGTGAGCACAAATAATCATATGGGCCTGCTTAAGTTTACTTTTGCATATCTAGAGCCTACACATTATGAACAATCATTAAAACTCAAACATTAACTTTGTTACTTTTAAAGGAAGAATCTAAGGACATATAAAAACCACTTATGTTTATTCTTCCCAGGCTAGGAAAGCAAGCCTGGTACACTCTACCAGATTTTACCTACAGTAATACCCTTAAATATTCCTTGGATTTCTTAAGGTTCTTGGCCTTCCAACCATGTTCTTCCTTATTACCTGTAAGACTGAGCCTCTGCAAGACTGAACTCCTGTAAGACAGGGACCAGGCTGGTTTTTAGGGGGAGATGAGGAACGACTTTATAAAGACAGTATTCCAATCAAATAAGCTCTCTACCATTAATTCATTCAGTCCTATGTAAATTTTTTGGTTCTTCTAGAACTTAGGTTGGTAGTCTGTGCTTCTGGACTAAAAAGGGTCCTAGAAGTCCTAACTCAGGAGGGGAAGATGGTCTGAAAGTTTGAGAGATACCTTAGAAGCCTGTATCCAATATCTTATTCTTTGACGTGTTAATAGTTTGAAGTACCTGTTACAGTCCTTTCCACAGGCTGTGAAGCTATCCTTTGTTGAAGATACAAGTTCTGGCCTGCAGTTTATAGCAGAGAGCTCAAGAAAACACAGTAAAACAAAACCTGTCTGTGGAAAACAGAGATTGAATGGCTGTTGTTAATTTGTATTCTAATTCATAATATCAGGACATATCAAGATGGAGCAAAGTAAAATTCTCTGTTGGCATGTAATAAATCATTATTTCTATATAATGTAAATTTAACCTAGGAAAGGCTAAGTGTCTCTTTTGATTTTCCCATGCAATTCTTATATGAGTAACTTATCATATGCATCTAATTCTTTCTAACAGTTCTTTTTTTATGAGGTGAAAGAATAAATCCTTTTGGTTTTATCGAGGCACTCTGGGAAATCTCAAAGACAGTTTAGCGTAAAGTATTTAGTGTATTGTGAAAGTTTTATTTTTTTCTATATTTCGGTTCTGACTGGGGAATGCAAATAGAGAGTTGTCAAGAGGATATCTGGGGTTTGATTAAGACAGAATCTGGGTAGCCGGACGTGCTAGCACGCGCCTGTAGTTCCAGCTACTTGGAAGGCTGAGGCAGAAGGATCGCCAGAGCCCAGCAGGTCGTGACTGTGGTGGCCGGGAGCATGCCACTGCACTCCAGTCTGGGCGACAGAGTGAGGCTTCAACTAAAAAAAAAAACAGATAGAACCTGGGTGTCTGAGAAAAAGTCTTTAGTTACTTATTTAAAGTAACAATAAAAATGCACATAGAAAATATCACTGGTTGTTTCATAAGAGAGATTTTTTAAATCATTTTTTTCTTTAGGTGGTCAAGGACACAAGTCAACATAAAGCACAAACAATTATTCTGGTAGGACACAGAATTTCTCCTATTTAGGCACATTACATGGAAGATATAGAATAGTCTTTTATATTAAAGATAGAGGAATTAGTTAGTATCCTGAAAAGCAAACCCCTCAACATTAAATGAAATTTTCTAAAATGTAAAATGCTGCATAGCTTCTTTTCAGAGCTAGCTGTTAACATATCAAGGCAAATAGAATTCACTTTCCAGATTAGGTTCTTCATTATTGTCTTTTATATTCTTGAACAGACATTTTACTTTAGGCTAGTAGTTCTCTCTGAGGGAGGTCTGTGATGTTAAAACTATTTTCATAGCAGTACTAAGATTTGTATTAATATTCAGTGCATTAATCATTGTTGTCTTCAAATGAGCCAATAAATAAGCATATAAAAATACATCTCGGTCTTAATTTCCAACATAGTAAACATAAATAGGTATAATCCACATAAAATAAAAGCTCTTTTGGAGAGTTCAGCAAGTCCTAGAATTGTAAAAAGGTCAGGAGACCAAGAAGCCCAAGGATCCCTGCTTTATGACAATACTACTCCTTTTCCTTGGAAACTTAATGCACATATCCAGTTGTACCTCTCTGTCTGTGCTGCTCCTGGTATAGTTTTAAACACTCATACCAATTGTAACTTTTAGCCAAAGTAATTAATTTCTGTTTTTACAAAGAAAAGTTGGAGGTTGATAATTGAGACCTGTATGAATACTAGCATTTTAGCAGACTAGCGGGGCACACACAGCACAACTTGTTACAGTCACACATGCCTTTTTTTCACCTTCTAAAAGTGGCAGAAATTGACACTTTCGTTAACATAACTCAAAATGTAGCTCATCAATAGCATAAAAAATAAGAAGCAAAAATAAATGCTTAAAATGATGCAGAGTAATCAGTGTTTCAGTAATTTATCTTACTTAGAAATTGTCAGGTATCCAATAATTATTTAACTCCAATTAATATCAATTCAAGGTTTTAGGTTACTTGAAGATCATGGAAATTATGTTCACCTTGCCATGGTTATTTCCATAGTGCTGTTTCTGACATGGCAGCTTGCTTCCCCAGGGTGAGTGAGAAGATTAGAGGGAGACACAGATTCTTTTGGAGTTAGAAAGTTGTGAGAGAGGAAAAAGAAAATTTTGAACATAAAATAACTTGAAAGAAGAATAAACAGTTTAAAGAGTCCTCTGTTAAAGTCATGATATTTGGATACTCACAGACTTAACATGAACCCCAAATTGCTTAGTAAATCTACTGAGAAAATTTCTATTCTAGAAACATTATGTGTAATTCATCATTAGGAGGTATGCAAAATGAAAGACTCATCAGTATTGACAGAAACATTTTTTTCATTCTTAAAGGTAACCGCTTTGCTCAGCTTAAAGTGCCATATTAGAGTCAACTATTTCAAAGAAAGTTTAAAATACCTAGTTAGGATCACAAAATAAAATATTTGAAAGTCTTACTTCTAGTGCTGTAATTTTGCTAGTATCTAGATGAATGTAGATGCTTGGTGATTTCTGAGTTTTATTTTATTTTGTGTTTTTGGCCACCCCTAGTAGGAGTGGAATTAAATTTTTAGGACACTTATAAGTAAAATTAAAAATCTGGGTGAAGTGCCTCACGCCAGTAATCCCCACACTTTGGGAGGCTGAGACAGGAGGATCCCTTGAGGTCAGAAATTTGAGACCATCCTGAGCAATGTAGTATCATACTGTCTGTACAAAAAGTTAAAAAAAAAAAAGCTGGGTATGATGGCAAATTCCTGTAGTCCCAGGAGGATGAGAGCTAAGGTGGAAGGATTGCTTGGGCCCAGGAGGTCGAGGCTACAGTGAGCCATGATTGTGCCACTGCATTCCAGCCTAGGCAACAAAGCAAGACCCTGTCTCCAAAAAAAAAAAAAAAGTAAAATTTAAATACTCTGAAAATAAGGAAAAAAAACATTGGAATGACAGGAGCTTCCCTTTGAATATCTTTAAGATTATATGAATTGCGCCATCCTTTTATATTTTAGATTATTTTCTTAAAATTAAATTACTGTATATGCCATTCAGTACATGGGCTCTCCCCATTTACCTATTATCTTAGTGTTTGCTTCTGATTTCCTGATCCAACCTCTGTTGCCATAGAAACAGAAGTGGACTAGAGAACTGGCAAGACAGCCAGCAACTGAAATTAATGAGCTAACTCTTCACCTGCAGTTACCATGTCCCATTCAACTCTTGTTTTAATGGAACTAAGCAAGCAATGTAAGGCCTGTTGACCAGGAGAAAAAAGCCTAGAACTTTTCATTTGCTTCAGAGTTGTTCATTTGATTAGAAAGCTATTAGGAAAGAGGTTTTCTAATAGTTGGAAAAAAGCTTTTGATTTCTATGAATGGTAAGACTAGTATCTGTTCCTTACTGTTGTACTTTTAAATGTTTATAATGTGTATTTTATTCAAAGGTGTTAAAATAACATTTTTTTTAGGGATTGAGATTTGATATGTCAGCCCACTGTGGACAAAATGTTTTCACACATATTATTTAAGTGTGCCTTGAAAAATAGACATAGATCATATACTCTGAGAATAATACATTAAAGAACTATTAAATATAAGCAGATTTAGTGTTTTGTGTTTATAAGGTTAAGAAATAAATCTTTAAAAATAAACATTTTGAGGGCTTTTAAAAGTGCTTTCTTAAGCTGGGCTTGGTGGCTCAGCCTGTAATCCCGTGCCTTTGGGAGGCTGAGGTGAGTGGATTGCCTGAGCCCGTGGGTTCGAGACCCACCCGGGCAACTTGGTGAGACCTCATCTCTACAATAAATAAAAAAAATCAGCCAGGCGTGGTAGCGCATGCCTGTAATTCCGGCTACACAGAAGCTGAGGTGGAAGGATCACTGGAGCTCAGCAGATCGAGGCTGTGGTGGCTGGGAACGGCCACTGCACTCCAGTGTGGGTGACAGAGTGAGACTCCAACTCAAAAAAATAAAAAAATAAAATAAAATAAAGTACTTTCTTGCATTTTTAAATTTTCCTCTTCAAATGTTGATAAATCTTATAAAGGCGAGACTATGAATGAAAGAACTATTAAAGATTGCAAGTGCTTTGCTTCGTTCCATTCCCCTCTCTTCATTTTTGCAAATAGCATACTTTCTTGGAATTATTTTGTGCTAAGGCCCTGAATTAAAGCTTCTTTCCTCTAGTTGTAGCCTTTAAAATTCTTAATTCGGCTTATACCTGTAATCCCAGCACTTTGGGAGGTAGAGGCAAGAGGATTGCCTGAGTCCAGGGGTTTGAGACCAGCCTGGGCAACTTGGCAAGACCTCATCTCTACAATAAATAAAAAAAATTAACCAGGCATGGTGGCACGTCTGTAGTTCCAGCTACTTGGGAGGCTGAGTCGGAAGGTTCACCTGAGCCCAGTGGGTTGAGTCTGCAGTGGCCATGAGCGTGCCACTGTACTCCAGCCTGGGCATCAGACAGAGTGAGACTCAGAAATAAATAAATAAAATACAATTCTTAATTCCTATATTCAGTCTGTTATCAAAGAGACATTATTTTTGTTTGCTTATGTAATTCTTTTTGAAGAGCTGATTATTTGGTTTTCCTTTGAGTAGGTGATTAGCAGTATCTATTTCTTGCTGGATGTCTTTCAGCATTATCTTTAAATCTAGTTTACTTTAAAGTTTGGAAAATTCTTCTTCGATTATATTATTTTTAGAGTCCCGTCTTCTATAATGATGGTTTTTGAACTATTTTGATTATGCTTTCTTGTTGGTAAAAATGTATTGGAGCATAGATCTCTATTACATTTGTTGATGAATTATATAAATTTACTAATATTCTTGTGTTTGTGGGATATACAATATAATAATAAATATAAGTGAAATTAGAATGAGATAAAGATGATATAAATAGTATCTTAAGATATTTTACTAATTGTGAAGGCTTTATATTCTTCTTAGACAATTTCTCAAAGGATGTTAGAAACTTAAGGTGATTGTTATTAGTAATAGATAGCGTAATTCACATATTTTCTTCCTAAATTTGTTATTTTTGGGGGGTAAGATCATTATTATTCAACACATTCCTCCTTAAAAAGGTGTCTTCTTTTTTTTAAATTTTTTTAATTTTAATTTTAATTTTTAATTTTTTTTTTTGAGTTGGAGTCTCACTCAGTTGCCCAGACTGGAGTGCAGTGGCCACTCCCGGCCACTGCAGCCTCGACCTGCTGGGCTCCGGCGATCCTTCCGCCTCAACCTTGTAAGTAGCTGGAACTACAGGCACATGCTACCATGCCCGGCTAATTTTTTTTTGATTTATTGTTGAGATGAGGTCTCGCCAAGTTGCCCATGTGGGTCTTGAACCCACAGGCTCAGGCAATCCACTCAGCCTCCCAAGGTGCCGGATTACAGGCTGTGCCACCAAGCCCGGCTAAAGGTGTCTTCTTGAAGCCCCTCATATTTAGGAAGATTGGTTTAAAATAGTTAATATAATTGATACATCTACTTTACTGTAAACCAGTAAATTGTAGTTCTGGACAATATGCTGACTAAATGAGTAAGGATACTACTGTGAGCTCCTCTACAGTGTGGAATTCACCAGGGAGCTTGGGTGATGCATAAAGTGCTGAACATTCAACCCCTTGGGTATCAACAGTCTCAATCCATGTATTAATATTAGTGTTAATAGTAAACAAAATGTTCTCTTTCTCTCAATAAAAATTGGACTGTTGGCCTGGTGCAGTGGCTAAAGCCTGTAATCCCAGCACTTTGGGAGACTGAGGTAAGGGGAATGCCTGAGCCTATGGGTTCGAGAATAGCCTAGGCAACTTGACAATTTGGTGAGACCTCATCTCTACAATAAATCAAAAAATTAGCTAGGCGTGGTAGTGCGTGCCTGTAGTTCTGGCTACTTGGAAGGCTGAGGTGGAAGGATCACCTGAGCCTGGCAGGTCGACGCTGGGGTGGCTGTGAGTGTGCCACTGCACTCCAGCCTGGGTGATAGAGTGAGACTCCAACTCAAAAAAAAAAAATTGAACTCTTTATGATTACTTCTCATCCTCAAAAAGACCATTTTGAATATTCCACTTTTGAAGAAATTGTTTTGTTCGATTCTGGCATCTACATGTAGCCTCTAGAATCCCTTCCTAGTATTTGAAGAAATAATTACATATTACAATTTTTATTTTACTTATATTTTAATTGTTTATGTTTGTTTTGTTTGTTTTTGAGTAGAAGTCTCACTCTTGTCGCCCAGGCTGGAGTGCAGAGGCACACTCACGGCCAGTCCAGCCTTGGCCTGCTGTGCTCAGGTAGTCCTTCTACCTCAGCCTTCCTAGTACCTGGAACCACAGGCATGCATCACCATGCCTGGCTAATTTTTTTTTATTTATTGTACAGATGAGGTCTTGCCAAGTTGCCCAGGCTAATCCCAAACCCCTGGATTTAGGTAATCCTCTCACCTCTGCCTCCCAAAGCTTTGGGATTATAGGCATGAGCCACCATGCCTGACTAATTGTTTAGTTTATATATGCTTGGCGGCAATGATTCTTTATGGAGTGTATGATTTATTTGTAAGGTTGAAAAAAGCCACAAAACTAAGCAGTGGCTCTCATCTCAGGGGTTGATCATTTACCTAGGCGAAATTTTCAAATGTGTAGTATATTTTGATTTGTTACAGTGACTGAAGGGAGCTATTGACATTGAGAGCCCAGTGCCAACAATGACAAATATCTACAAGGTTTGGGGTAGCCTCTTCTCAGTGAAAAATTGTCCTGTCCAAGATATTGGTAGCACCTGTGAACCACCAGACTAAGGTCCTATTTTGGGGTTGTTTGCTAATATGATTTACCATTGATTCATAAGTATATCTAATATGTTTTTATATTGTAGATGAAAATAGAAGCTCATTTAAATATGTTAAATTATATTAAATTATATAATGGCAAGGTATTGTTGTAAAGACATTTTCTTTTCATTTGGCAGGCTTTTTTTTTTTGGCTTATGCTATGTTGAATACAATTCATTGAAGCATTGAGCAACTAGTATTGGTAATTCATTTTGCTAGGTACTGAGACTACAGAGGTGAATAACACAGTTACTCTTCTTTCTGTTTACAAGCTAGTAGGGTAAAACAGTTTATGAAACAACTGCTCTATAGTATAAGTACAGTGTAAGAATTAGATTTAACATAAAGAGGTAGCTTTGAGAAAGGGGTAAAGCTTTAGGGAGAAAGTCATCAGATTGTTAAATTATTTAAGGTCAAGGGCTGTATCTTTAAAGTTACAGCCTCAATAAATATTGGTTGGTTTAAAAAGTTGATATTTTAGTACATTTTTTGATGAGTGAATTTAGGTGTGTCTAGGTATGTCCTTTACCATTTTGCTTGAGTGGAAAAGGACAGACAGGCTTAAAGTTCAGGTATTGTAGGAAATAATGTTGGCAGATGAGGTTTAGATAGACAGTGAAAAAACTTGCAGGTGACAAGCTATCTTTTTTTATTTTTTTACATTAAGTTGTTATAAAGGGGGAGAGACGTGATTAGATTTATTTTTTTATTTTATGTTATTTTTTTTGAGTTGGATTCTCACTCTGGCACCCAGACTGGAATGCAGTGGCCGCTCCCGGCCACCACAGCCTCAACCTGCTGGGCTCCAGTGATCCTTCTGCCTCAGCCTTCCAAGTAGCTGGAACTGCAGACATGCGCTACCACGCCCGGCTAATTTCTTGATTTATTGTAGAGATGAGGTCTCGCCAAGTTGTCCAGGCGGGTCTTGAACCCGCAGGCTCAGGCAATCCACTCATCTCAGCCTCTCAAAGCGTGGGATTACAGGCTGAGCCACCGAGCCCGGCTAGGTTTAGGTTTTAAAAAGGCATCTGTGAACATTTATCATAATACCATAAGAAAGGAATTGGCAGTAGTGGGACACTGCCATGGGGAGGGGAACATAACATAAATAAAGGTACCCACACTTTACCTGTATGATGACCACATATGTACCTAATTGTCATTTGTACCCCACGTTTTTAAAATTAAAAAAAGGTATCTCTTGACATTGTATACGATGTAATTACACCTACTACATGTTGGTATTGAGGGAGGAGAGAGATGTTATTTCTTAGTAGTGGAATTTAGACTTATGATCAAAATGTTAATGTAAAAAATCTAAATTTTGACCTTTATACATTAATTTATGTTATTTCAAAATTTTCTAGAGTTTATGTTTTACAAGCTTAAGTATATTATTTATTGATAATTTTAATTTTTTGGTACTAGTTATTCTTTAAAGATATCTAATTAAGATTTTTAATGTTCAAGATAAATATTTCGTTTATACCACTAATGTTTAGACAGTGCAGGGGAAATAATTAGTGGTCTTGCTTAACTTACTGTTATTATTTTTTGAGTCAGAGTCTCACTCTGTTGTCCAGGCTAGAGTGTAGTCACACACTCACGACTACCACACTCTACCTTCTGGACTCAGGCTATCCTTCCGAATCAGCCTCCAAGTGGTTGGAACCACAGGTGTGTGCCACCACGCCCAGCAAATTTTTTGATTTATTCTAAAAGCGAGGTCTTGCTAAGTTTCCCAGGCTGGTCCCAAATCCCTGGGTTCAGGCAATCCTTTCACCTTTGCTTCCCAAATAATTTTTTCCCCATTAAATATGTAAGCCTGAGCCGGTCTCGGTGGCTCAGCCTGTAATCCCGCGCCTTTGCGAGGCTGAGGTGAGTGGATTGCCTGAGCCCTGGATTCGAGACCCGCCTGGGCAACTTGGCGAGACCTTATCTCTACAATAAATCAAAAATTAGCCGGGCGTGGTAGCGCGCACCTGTAGTTCCGGCTACTTGAAAGGCTGAGGCGGAAGGATCGCCGGAGTCCAACAGGTCGAGGCTGCGGTGGCCGGGAGCGGCCACTGCACTCCAGTCTGGGCAACAGCATAAGACTCCAACTCAAAAAAAAAAAAATGTAACCCTGAAGTAGGTAAGCTGGTTCGACTGAGTATTAGTTTATAACTACCTTGAAGGTAGTTTGGTAGCAAGTTTAGTAATAATTTGCAAGAAAAATTTCTGAATTTTGGAATTAGGTGATTTGATTATTTCTAACTAGTAAATTTGTATATATAATCTAGCACCTTCACTACAAAAAGTCAAAATGGGTGTAGGGCAAAAAAATCAAAACAAATGCAAAAAGCATACTATTGATGCATTAAAAAATATAATAAAAATAAAACTATATGGTCACAGAATAAAAGGCGTCTTCAAGGGTTAAGTAATAACTTTTAGTCTTGGGATTCTCTCAAATCCTTTTCTGCTGTACCAGATGTAAAATTCTAATCATAATATAATTATTTCAAAATATAGATTATCAATAAATTAACAGTTAAATAGTGATTGGTTTTAAAGTTTAGTGTCGAATGTTAAAACTGAAATTGTGAAATAATTAGTGTAAAAGCAATAATCTGCATTTTTAGCACATATAAAATGACATTAATACATTCAAATTCTGAGTATAAAATCTGCCTTACTGTTGCTTAACAAGTTTCTGAGTTAGTAATATAAAGGTGACTTTTGCCAAAAACATGGCAAAAGTAGGCATGTAATGAAACAAGTCATTTATTTAAGCCAATAATCTTGAAAAGATTAGTTTAAAGTAAACATTCAGGCAGCAAGCAGGTCACAGCCGACAAGCCTTCTAATGGGAGAAGAAACTGAAAAACTTGAAAGCAATCTGGTTGGTGCCATTTAGCTTAGGGACAAAGTCCTAGTCATTTTATGAGGGCATCGCTATATTATACCTGTAAAACAAACACTTAAGAAATATCTAGCTGTCTTTATTTGATGATTCTAAGTATCAGAAAATTGACTCTTATTTAGGGAAGAAGAGGAAATATGTTAATCATTTCATTTAGAGTTTTTCTAGTATGGATACTTAAAAGATTTTTAAATGGCTTCTAACTATTTAAAAATTTACAACAGATGTTTTATGCAGTGCTTCTGGAGCTGATAGCTAGCTGTTCATTTAATCAAAAAGATTAAAATGGTAAATCATTAAAAAAGATACATATGCATATCAGTGTAAACATTTAATAGAACTTTCACATTCATCATATTTTTTTTATGTTTATTGGGAGCCAGTCAATATTTTCTCTTTGAGAATGGATTCTCTAAGTGCAAATCATTGTGTTTCTTACATATACACCTCAAAAATAGAAGTTTATTTTATTTTATTATTTATTTTTGAGTTGGAGTCTTACTCTGTTGCCCAGACTGGAGTGTAGTGGCCGCTCCTGGCCACTGCAGCCTCGACCTGCTGGTCTCCAGCAATCCTTCACCCTCAGCCTTCCAAGTAGCTGGAACTACAGGCGCACGCTACCACACCTGGCTAATTTTTTGATTTATTGTAGAGATGAGGTCTCGCCAAGTTGCCCAGGCGGGTTTGAACCCACGGGCTCAGGCAATCCACTCACCTCAGCCTCCCAAGACGCGGGATTACAGGCTGAGCCACTGAGCCCGGCAGAAGTTTCTTTTAAGTGGAGCAAGAATTTAGACACAAAGCTTCTAGATTCAGAGTCCTTGGACATTTTTATGATGTTTTCTGCCAGTATTTCACATTTGTCTTACTGACATCTAATTTAACAGTAACTAACGAAAACCTGCTTTTATCAAGTTTTTCAAATGAATTTAATTTTCAGGAAAATAACCTTTTTTTTGCACTCTTTTCATTGGCTTATGTAATAGTTAAATTATACAATTGCAATATCAAATACTACTAGCCTTAATGTAGATTTAGAACAAGCATGAATTTATAGGCATGCAAATAAAGTAGTGGGAACAAAATAGAGGAAAAAATGTGTCATTGCCATTAAGATTTTTGCTTTCACACTTTCTTGTTTCATTGTCTAGACATTTCCACACCCATCATCCAGCCAAATCATCTGTGAGAGGGATCTTAAAGGTATCTGCTGGGAGATCTGTCTTGATAGACTCATCTCCCTCATATCCCAGTGTGAAGGTTTTATTGGGTGGATATAATCCCTTTTGTTTTTCTGTGATCCCTTCATATTACTCACATTTGTCCCTCCTCCATCATCATTTTCACCCCAAGTTATTGTTATTAATATACCAGGGAAAAGCATTTTCTCTTGACTTCTTTGTTCCCCTCACTACTGCAGCACTTCTTTACTTTCTACTCTATAGTTGTATTTGCCACCTCTAATTCCTCTTACCATTCTTTTTTGATTCTACTTCACTCATGCTTCTACTTAATATCAACTCACTGAAACTGTTTTTGTCCGTGTCCCTGGTTGACCTCTGTGTTTTTAATTCATTGATTAGTTTTCAGTTCTCATTTTTCTTGACGAAACTAGCAGCATTTAGCACAATTTATCAATCTATCTTCCTTAAAACATTCTTTTTCCTTTGGCTTCCAGAATTTTGTATTTTGTTTTTCCTCTTACTTTTCTGGTTTTCCTTTCTTTGCTGGGCTCTCTTTATTTCTCTACATTTGCCTCAGGTCTCGGTCCTTGGAGAGCTTCTGTCCTTTTTACCATAATCACTTCCTTAGTGAAAAAAAATTTAGTCCCCTTGGTTTAAATAGCATATAAATGCTAATAATTCCCAACTTTTCTTATTATTTTATTTACTTATTATTATTGTTATCTCGAGTCAGTCTCTCACTCTGTTCACTAGGCTGGAGTGCGGTGACACGCTCACAGCCACCGCAGACTGTACCTGTTGGGGTCAGGCAAATCTTCCGCCTCAGTATTCCAAGTAGCTGGAAGCACAGGCGTGCACCACCATGCCCAGCTAATTTTTTTTTAAAGCAGGATTTATTGAGAGGACAGAAAAACTCCCACAACGGGAGGGGACCCTAGGGGGTTGCCCCTAGCTAATTTTTAAAATTTTGTACAGATGAGGTCTCACCACATTGCCCAGGCTGGTCTTGAATCCCTGGGTTTAGACAGTCCTCTTGCCTCCACCTCCCAAAGTGCTGGGATTGCAGGCGTTAGCCATCGCGCCTGGCTTTAATTGTTTTTTTAAAGGAAGACATTTATAAGCCTGGTTTTTTGTTTGTTTGTTTTTGTTTTGTTTTATTTTGTTTTGGTTGTGGTATCACGCTTTTGCTCAGACTGGAGTGCATGAGCACAGCTCACCACAGCCTTGACCTCCCTGGTTCAGGTGATCATTCCTCTTTCCTCCTCAGCCTCCTGAGTAGCTGAGACTATAGAGGCATGCTACCATACCACACCAGCTAAGTTTTTTGATTTTTTTTTGATAAGATGAAATCTTACTATGTTGCCTAGACTGGCCTTGAACTCCTGGGCTCAAGCAATCCTCCCGCATTGGCCTTCCAAACTGTTGGGATTACAGGAATGAACCTCTGGATTTTTCCCCCTGAATTCATATTCTCATAGCCAGCTGCCTTCTTTTTGTTGTTTTGTTTTTTTTTTTTTTTATGAGTTGGAGGCCAGCTGCCTTCTTGATGTCTCTGCCTGCACACCTGCTAGTCATCTCAAGTTTAACATGTTCAGTGTCAAATTTTTTACTTTACTCCTCTAATCCTATCCCTTTCACAGTCTTCCCCATCTTAGTAAGTGGTGGCAACTCATTCTTATTATTCACACCAAGAAAGTACCATTCTTAACTCCTCTTTCCCATGTTCTTGACTCTTCCATATCTTGACTCCTATCATATCCTACTTGTAATCCATTAGCAAATTGTGTTGATTCTCCTTCCAAAATATATTCAGATTCTCACCCCATTTTATCACCTCTGCTGCTCCATAGCCCAGATATTTACAGTAGCCTTCTAAATGGTCTTCTGCTCTTACTCCCAAAAATCTTTTCTTAACTGAGCAACCAAAGTGATCTTTTGTTTTTTTTTGAGTTGGAGTCTCACTCTGTCATCCAGACTGGAGTGCAGTGGCCGCTCCCCGCCACCACAGCCTCGACCTGCTGGGCTCCGGCAATCCTTCCGCCTCAACCTTCCAAGTAGCCAGAATTACAGGTGCATGCTACCACGCCCGGCTGATTTTTTTTTTTGGGTTTATTGTAGAGATGAGGTCTCACTGCCCAGGCGGGTCTCGAACTCACGGGCTCAGGCAATCCACTCACCTCAGCCCCCCAAAGGCGCGGGATTACAGGCTGAGCCACTGAGCCCAGCCAAAGTGATCTTCTTAAAACCTAAATCAGATTACATCTTTCCAATGCTGAAAGCCCTGCTGACTTAAAAGTCTTTACAGTAACCTACAAGACCCTGCATGATCTTTCTCACAGCCCTATAACCTTTCACATCATTTCTTAGTACAGCTTCTCTCATTTACTCTGGGCCAGCTAGACTAGCCTCCTTACTGTTTCTGTGTATATATCCGGCACACTTTTGCCTTAAGGCATTTGCATTTGCTATTTCTTCAAATAACCTTATGACTTGTTCTTACTGTTTTCAAACCATTAGCAAAAATTATAAATCCTCCACCCTTTACTTCCTGTCTCTTTTTCTGCTTTATTTTTTTCCATGGCACTTACAACCCTCAAATATGATATATATGTTTCTTATTTATATTTTTATTGAATGTATTCTTCCATGAGGAAGGCAATAATTTTTTCTTCTTTTTGTTCACCAATGAATAACATCTTGACAGCATCTGACACACAGTAGACACTGAATACATTTCTTATGGAATAAATGAATGCCATTGTACTATAATAGATTTACTTATCTTTATATCCCACTTGACTCTAAACTTTCTATTTATTTATTTATTTAATAGAGTTGTGAGGTACAAGTGAGGATTTACTACAGAAGTAGGCTGCCTGTAGATGAAGTTTGGGCTTCTAGGTAGTCCTCACTTCCCGACTGTAAGCTTTTTGATGGGCAAGTGTTATGACTTCTTGGAGTCTGTTTCTTCCTTGTTTGGCATGCATGGTTTGCTTTATGTTTGTTCAGTTTATAAAATAATGCATTTTATATTTTACACAGGTAAAATCAACAGTTACACACTGGAATTATTTTCGCACATATTTGTAAGTATTTTTTGTTGCTGCATATTTTATATAATTATACATATTATTTCTTGTTGAATTAACTTTAAAAATACTTAAGAAACTTTCGTAAACCAGCTTATAAGATAGGTAGCACTGAAAAACTCTGTTGAGTTGGTTGATTATTATGAGCGTTTAAGCTTTTCCAACCTATATTTTTATAGGTAAAGCGTCAATATCTTTTTTTTTTTTTCCTGAGTTAGAGTCTCACTCTGTTGCCCAGACTGGAGTGCAGTGGCCACTCCCGGCCACCGCAGCCTTGACTTGCTGGAATCCGGCAATCTTTCCGCCTCAGCCTTCAGAGTAGCTGGAATTACAGGCGTGTGCTACCACGCCCAGCTGATTTTTTTTGATTTATTGTAGAGATGAGGTCTCACTGCCCAGGCGGGTCTCGAACCCGTGGGCTCAGGTAATCCACTCACCTCAGCCTCCTAAAGGCGCGGGATTATAGGCTGAGCCACCGAGCCCGGCTAAGTGTTAATATCTTAAGAAATCTTTAAGTCAGTAACCTGGAGATAGATTCTGTTAGAAAAAATGTATTGACTTTCATGTTTATGAATGAGCCAGTATATTTCTGTTGTGAAAAGATTTACTTTAAATAATGTGAACTTCCCCAGTGCATTTATATTCTTTCTTGACTATTTGTATTACACAAAGATATATTCTTCTTTAAGCATTTTTTTAAAAGATCATTTATTTATTTTAAAGATGTGGGGTACAATTCAGGAGTAGGCATACAAAGGGTCATTGTACAGGTAAAATCTGGGCCTGAATTTGGTCCCCACTTCGCCTCGTTTGAGATCATCAGGTACTCTTACTGAAGTGTACCCCCTGCCCCCCAGCAGTGTCCTGCTACTGCCAGTCCCTAAAAACATATTTTCTTATTGGAGAAACTAAAATGTATTAGTTCATAAAGTAAATGTATTCCCTTTGACCTCAACAATTGCCATTTCTCAAATTACTTTAAAAGGTTTGCTATGAGGCTAAAATAATGCTTTTTTAAGTGCTTTTAATTTTTAGCATTCTCTGCATAAATTGTAGGTAGTGGTGAGTCTCAAAACACTAGAAACGTTTCAGTGTCTCTCTTAGCTGTATCCTTCATGTTCCTGCTCTAAGTGAGGGAGTGCATATTTAAGACACCACTGCACTCTGGTATGAGCATGGCTTCATTTTTCAGGTCATGCCAAATTGTGTTTAAGGCAGTCTTGCAGGTAGCTTATTTCCCAGCATGGATAATAACTTAGGTAAGCAATGTTGATTTCCTTAATTGTAAGAAATGGAGAAGGAAGGGTATTCTAAAGCAGGGGTCCTCAACCCCCAGGCCTGTTAGAAACCAGGCCACACAGCAGGGGGTGAGCAGCAGTTCAGTGAGGGAAGCTTCATCTGATTTTACAGCCACTTCCCATCACTAGCATTACTACCTGAGCTCTACCTTCGGTCAGATTAGCAGCAGCATTAGATTCTTATAGAAGTGTGAACCCTGTTGTGAACTGTGCATGGGGAGGGATCTCATTTGTGCACTCATTAAGAAAATCTAATGCCTGATGATCTGGTGGAGCTGAGGCTGTGATGTTAGCAGTGGAAAGTGTCTGCAAATACAGATTAACAATAGCAGTGAGGTTTGACTGCACAGAGACCACAATAAATTGTTTTCAGACTCATAGAAACACTATCAATGAGGGGCAAGTGACTTGATGTACTTCATTTGTACAGCTGCATCTGGTGGCAGGCTTTAAATTAGTCAACACTTACTTTGGTCTGCTTGTGGCCTGCCCATCATTTCATTTACCACTTCCATCCATGCCTCCTTTTTTAAAATGGTGAGTTGTATAATTATTTCATTATATACTGCAATGTAATAATAATTGAAATAAAGTGCACAATAAATGTCAAGTGCTTTGATCATCCCAAAACCATTCCCCCTTCTCCTGTCTTTGGAAAAATTGTCACCCTTGAAACCGGTCCCTGATGCCAAAAAGGTTGGGGACCATTGTCTAAAGGAAGAAAAAATGGGACTAGTTGTTTTCTGGGCAAATTTGCAGGGCTGGTTTAAAGAGCACAAGGAGATAAAGTTATGAAAGGGCTGAACTATTATAATCGTGACAAGTATGTAGTTAAACCAATAGATTTTTGTATAGGCAGGGTTTCTTCATGTAATGTATTAATTACAACAGAAACACAACCAAGTATCAAGTATTTCTCTGGCTCTTGCCAGGAAAAAAATCACAGTTGATTTAACTTTGCTGTCAAAGAAATTGTCATTTCCTGTTTTGGGTGCTATTGCCAAATGTTTTGATGCTTAGAGATGGGATGCACAACTTCAACCACCGATTTATCAGTGCAGCGTCTGTGTATTGCAATTGTCATTAAGTTAAGCACTGAGCCACCTGGGATTAGTTCAGTCATTTAAATAAGTATATTTAATGTCAGTAGTTCTGCTTTATTAAAGTGTAGCAGAGGCACTCTTCTGTCCTTTCCATTTATAGTTCTCTGGGAAAGTTGTGTTTTGGGAGTTTTGTTTCAAGTTTTCTTTTGCATTTCATATCTTGTATGTATCCTGAATATGCTTTGTACTTTTTTTTTTTTTTTTTTTTAAGAAAAGGAATTCTTTTGTGAATAGATAGATACTTGCATGATGTAGTCAACGTTTGTTTCCTCAAAAGGCCTTGCTGCTCTCAGGTGTTATGCATTACACACATAAGTGTCTAAACACATTTCGTATGTCGATAAACATGGGACGTTTGGCCCTTGTGAAAAGAATATAAATTTTAAGAGTTTGCTGTGTATTCTTTCAGACCTTTTTATACATCTGAATATATGTACTAATTTTTAAAAATCTAGTTAGCAAGCCGGGCTCGGTGGCTCAGCCTGTAATCCCGCGCCTTTGGGTGGCTGAGGTGAGTGGATTGCCTGAGCCCGTGGGTTTGAGACCCACCTGGGCAGCGAGACTTCATCTCTACAATAAATCAAAAACTCAGCCGGGCGTGGTAGCACACGCCTGTAATTCCGGCTACTTGGAAGGCTGAGGCAGAAGGATCACCAGAGCCCAGCAGGTCGAGGCAACAGAGTGGGCAACAGAGTGATACTCCAACTCAAAAAAAAAAAAAAAAATCTAGTTAGCATACAGAGGGCACCCAAAAAATCCTGGAATTTATTTATAAAAAATTGTGTATTTATTCTTACATGTTTAAACTTTAGTCACCTTCAAAACTCTCCATTTGCTGCAGTACACCTATTAAGAGCTTTTTCCATTCCCCAAACAGTATTTGAACTCATCAGTTTTGATGCCTTTTAGTGCTGCTGCTGTTTTCCATTTTACCTCTTCCACATCAGCAAAACGTTTCCCTTTGAGAACTTTTTGCATCTGGGGAAACAAAAAAGTTGCTTGTGTGAGATCTGATGTATAGGGAGGGTGGAGAACAGGGGCCATGCCGTTTTTTGGTCAAAAGCTGCTGAGGATTCAGCACAGTGTGGGCAGGCGTGTTGTCATGGAAGAAGAACCAGTCACTTGTTTGCCACATTTAGGACGTTTGTTCTGTAAATCATGATGCAGTCTTCTCAAAACTTCCGGATAAAAACATTGGTTGACCATTTGATCAGGAGGAACAAATTCTGAATGTACAAGAGACTCACCCTCCAAAAAGATAATTCCAGTTTATTTTGGGTCCCCCATATGTGTATCATTCTGTAGTTTAACTTTTCTATCTGTATCACAGAAGTCTACTATGTCAGTCTTTACCATGTAAACTGTCTTCTTTAAAAAGAGTATACAGTGATATTTAATCATTTTAAATCATTCCTTTATTGAGGGACATTTAGTTTGTCTCTAATTTTGGGAAATAATAGGTTATACAGAGTTAAATATTTTCTTTTCTGCAATATAGTGCATTATGAATTTACAAAAGGACAAAGAGTGTGCACAATTTTCTTACCTTATTTTACCAGAATTTTTTTCATGTACCATGTAATTTTTTTCAAAGAATGTGTCATATCACTGATGTTCTGGTCAATCTTCTTATTTTACTTATAAGGAAATTATGTCTAAGTTAGTGGAAAATTGGAATGATCATCTCAGTTTCTTGACTCTTCCATCTTGTTCCTTTTGTTTTGAATTTAATTTTCATTTAGCACTTTTCCCAAGATACAAATAGGTAAGTTTAATATTAGAAGTTTTTATATGTTGGTACTAGAAAAAGTTAACCTTTGTATGTCTTTAGGTTTTTAAATTTTTGTTTTTATTTATCAGCATGTTATAGTTTGGTAAGGTAATTAATGACAAGTGAAAACAAGTTAGATTTCAGTTAGTTTGACATAGTTTTCCTTAAATCACTTAAGTCCTCTGACATAAATGAACCAATTATTTCTTCATATTGAATAGTTGTTTCAATTACTGTAAAAATAAGAGTAACTTGAAAAGCTGTGTTAAGGTTTACTGTGCCTAGTAAATGCCTTAGCTATTTCCTTAGTCTTTCTCTTTCTCATTAAAATAGCTAGTTTTATTTCTTGTGATGTATAGGAGGATTCTGGTCAATCTAGATTATAGTAGGTAGGATAGAGATATTGTTGAATCTTGTCACATAATTGGTTTTATTTGCTTTTTCTCTGGGCTGTCAGGTTTCTCTAATCTTAGACCACATTTAAAGTGTATTTTCCCTCCCTGACATAATATTTGCTTTGATTAAGCAAGTAGTTTTGTGTAGTGAAAACAATCATTGAACTAGGAGTTGGTATTTCTCTTTTAGTTGTATGTTGTTGTTTTTTTAGATTAGAATATATAGTTTATTTAGAAAGTAAATTAGAAAGAGGAGATCCAACTCCCCAAAGTAGGGGAGGAGACTGGTTCTATGTTTTTAAAATTTATTTAGAGAAATGAAACTAGGTTCTTTCTGATTATAAAGAAAATGCATATTCATATAGTAAGTTTAACTAATGCAGAAAGAATTTTGTTTAAGCAAGTTAAATCACTTAAAATTCTATCTGGAGGTAACCGCTCTAACATGTGATAAATGCTCTTCTCTGTAAATATGCACACACATTTTAAAAATAAAGTCATACTCTACTGGTTTATAATTTGTGTCTTTACCTAGTAATATGTTGTGGCTCATTTTCCTTTTTTAATGAATATAGAGGATATAAATTATTATTGACTGCAAGTTCATTTTATTATATACTGTAATTTAATTAATGTCCATTAATAGACACATAAATGATCTCTAAGTTTTCTAAACTGTGATAGTTCCATGTTGAACATTTTTGTAGATATGACTTTATAATTCCTAAAAGAGAAATTGCTGGCTCAAAATTTTGGTACTTGGTACCAAACCGCTTTCCAGAATAGTGATATTAATTTACATTCCCTCCGATTCTGGGTACTTTTATGTTGTTTTTTTTTTTCCTTAAGCTTTTCGTAATCTGATTGGTGCGTAATGATAATCAAGATTGTTCAAATTTGCATTGCATTTCTCTGAGTAGTAGAAAGTTTAACTTATTATCATGTATTGGCCACTTTTATTTCTTCTATAAATTATCTGTTAACATCTTCTGACCATGTTCGCATTATGCTATTAGGATTTTCTATATATTTATTTGTTTAATCCTCACAAGAATCCTTTGAGGTAGATACTATCTTTATCCCACTTACAGTTGAGAGAATTGAGATGTGGTTAAGTAACTTGCCCAAGATTACCCAGTTAGTGCATGGTAAATCTAGAAATCAAATTCAGATTTCTGATACTGACTCTCAGTAAGGCCAATCGGGTTTCCTTTACCTTCTAAATAAAATTGAGGGGCTAATTTATGTTCATGGTAATATTGTGCAGCTGTTTGTTTTTATTTAAGTATCTGGATCTTACAGGAAAAATATTTTGCTAATGTATGTGAATATTTATCCTAGCATATTAGGCTACGGTTGAATTCAGCTTTCTGCACCCCTGACTCTCTCTCTCTCTCTCTCTCTCTCTCTCTTTCTTTCTCTTTTAATAGAGATGGGGGTCTCACTCTGTTGCCCAAGCTAGTCTTGATCTCCAGGTTTCTTTCTTCCTTTTTTTTTCCCCCTTTAATTATGTGGGACACAATTCAGGGTTAGGTATACAATTGTTCATTATGCAAGTACCCTTGTTGATGAGGTGTGCCTCACCCCATCCCCGGCAGTTTCCCACTCCTGCCAATCCCTTTCTTACAGTATTGCAAGTGTTTAAGGTCTGCTTATGAGTGGGAACATGTGATACTTGGTTATTTGTTTCTGTGATAGGTCACTCAGTATTATAGCCTCTAAGTTCATCCAAGTCGCTGCACAGTTCATAATTTTGTCCTTCTTTATGGCTGCGTAATAGTCCATCGTGCATATCTACCACAAAACTGGTTTCAAGCAGTCCTTCTGCCTTGATCTCCCAAAGGTCTGGGATTACAGGCATGAGCCACTGTGCTCAGCCTCTCCTAACTTCATATCGTCTAAAAGCAGTTGCTATAAATGAAGGAGAGCATAATGATTCTTCCCTCAGGTATAGATGTATTTTGGGGAATTTCATATACAGACATATTAAGATTTTTATCTTTGAAAAATCTGTTATTATTATGTATACACTAGTGTCACTGCAAAAGTTTCATAAGCATGTTAATGACTATACATGCATACAGGACTAAAATTATCCTTTTTGTGGATTTTGGTCTATTATTTCAATTTCTAGTCTTTCAAGATTGTTTTGACTTTTTGAATTATAGAAGTAAGAGATATAGAGTCCACATTCCTCACTTCACAGGTTAGGAATCTTAGACAGGTTCAATGATTAATTAGTGGCAAATGCTGTAGTCCAGCCTTAAAAAGCAGTTTTTCTTATTTAATGTGGGACATTTGGGTGGCAAAGGTTTGTTAAGCCTTGTCAACTTAATAAATCCTTCATTCCATTGTCTTTATATCCTTAATGACTATGATAAGCACTTGGTATTTGCCTATTAAATTGAATTCACTTTTTTTTTTTAGTTGGAGTCTCTCACTATATTGCCCAGGCTGGGGTGCAATGGCACAATCATGGCTACTGCAGCCTCTTTCTGCTGGGCTCAGGAGATCCTTTCACCTCAGTCTCCTAAGTAGCTGGGATTACTGGCATGCACCACCATGTCTGACTAATTGAATTGAATTGAATTCCCTTCTACTATTTCTCTAGTATGTTTTAACCCCTTTTATCTTATCAACTCTTTATTTTTGAATGTTTTATATTTTCCAGATTTCCTATCTAATATGATCATTCTTTTTCATTTCACAAATAATAAGTAGTTGTATAGTGAAGAGGAACATAGATACTCTTCCTGAGTCCACTGCACTTTCAAAATTTCATGCTGCATTTAAAAACACAGGTGAAAGTTAGTGTTGCCTGAAATCATAAACATGTAGAATTTTAGAATATAAACAAAGATGCTTACTTAGTTTACAGCTTTCACATAACAATAAAGAATAACATGATAAAATGGTAGGAATATGTTAATTTAAGATTAACTTGACAATAACTTTATAGCTTTACAGCTGAATTGAACCTCTGAGAGTTGGATTGATCCAGTCAAGTTTCAAGAAGGAAGACTATTTATAATTTCTCCCTGGAAATGTAAGATTGTTCAAACCCCTGGTGTACAGGGGTTTGGAGATGAAGGTAGACTTGAAAATGATTGTTATTATGGCATTCGACTGCAGTCTTTTACTTCTATAACTCTGTGAAACTGTTCTTCTTGAAGAAGGCAACTAACAATTACTCATGGCTAAATTCTCTCTTTTTTTTTTTTTTTTTTTTGAGTTGGAGTCTCACTCTGTCACCCAGACTGGAGTGCAGTGGCACGTTCCCGGCCACTGCAGCCTGGATCTGCTGGGCTCTGGCGATCCTTCCACCTCAACCTTCCAAGTAGCTGGAACTACAGGAGTGCTCTACCACACCAGGCTAATTTTTTTTTTAAATTTATTGTAGGTCTCACCAAGTTGCCCAGGCAGGTCTTAAACCTGCAGACTCCAGCAGTCCACTTGCCTCAGCCTCCCAAAGTGCTGGGATTACAGGCTGAGCCACCGAGCCCAGCCCAGTTATGGCTAAATTCTTTCAGAATTTTTCAATTCTTATATATGACTTTTCTGTAGAAAGTGGCATATTGATATCATCCGTCTATATTTTTGTTTATAAGTGAAAATGACTCCTTTCTTTTGACTTCAGGAATATATAATGTTCTTTTGTAAAATTCAGATACATAAACCGTACCGCCTAGAGTAATTACTAAATATTTTGTTATGATTTGCTTCAACTTTTTTGTACAAATATACACATAAATATCCTATTATACATTCTATTTTTTCACTCAATTGTATATCATGAATATTTTTCCATCACAAACCATATTATCCTACATCCTTTTTAATGACAACAGAGCACTCTGTTTTGTGGATTTACTTTAATTTGTTTAACCAAGCTTTTATTTTAGGAAATTAAAGTTTCTAGTTTTTCACCATTATACATACTACTACTGTACTTCTGTGAGAAATGGGTGTGTATTGTGTGTGTGTTTGGTTATTTCCTTAGGATGAAGTAAAGTGGAATTACTGGATCAAAGAGTACCTACATTACATTTTAACATTTTGACTTATTTTCCTGAGAATTGTACCAGTTTGTATTTTCATGAACACTGTGAGAGTTCTCAGTTTTAATTCATACTTCTAGTCTCTACCAATCTAATACAGAAAAAAATGTTTGTCTTTGCTTAGATTTTTATTTATTTCAATATTAGAGACAAACCATGTTGTCCGTTTTCTTTGTCATTCTTTTTATCTTTGGAATGCCTGTTCATGTATTTCATCTACTTTTCTTCTGAGTGCATGTCCCTTTTCACTTATTCATAATAGTTACCATGTATGTTGGAGATACAATTTTCAGTTTATTGTTTACCTTTTAACTTTGTGCAGATATTTTTCCATGTGAAAGATTTTCATTTTATAAATGCTTATCTTTCTTTTTCTTTATGGTCTACAGCTTTGATGTCAGAATATAGGCTAAACTACTGCAGCAAGGATACCAAAAATGCAGTGGCCTATATAAAATTAAGCCAAGCATGTTTTTATTTTCTGTAATATGTTTTCTTCATTAATTTTTCACATGTTGTGCTTCTTTCCCAGCTTTTGTTTGTTTGTCTGTTTTGGTGAACTCATCCTTATATAAGATTAGATTTATATAGACCTATTATTTACCTAAGAATATGTAGGTGAATTCTTCTTGACTTCTATCCCTGTTTATCCACAGCCTCTGTTGCTATTATTTCATAACTGTGAAAAAAAATAACTCTGTGAAGACCATATCTGTCACTCCTCCAGTGTTTCTCCTTATATTGTCAACTTTAGAGATTCTCCTTCCAGCCCACACCATGATCAGAGTAAGCCCTAACCACTCTTTGGAATCCGGGTCAGGGGTAAATGCTAAGGGGCGGCTACGTTCATTCTCTTTCAGCTTTGCTTCTGTGACAGTGAATGGTTTTGATGAGTGGCAAGGGAGAGTATATCACAATGTGGTGGATCAGTCTTTTCCAGGGCCCTCCTTTGTCCTTATGCCTTGTCCCTAAAATAGTTGATCCTTATTTTCTTGGTTCTGGATTGTACTTAACAGTGATTCAGGCTCAAACTTCTCAGTGAAGAGTGTACCTTAGAAGAATCAGAACTGATATAATAACATTATTTACTATTTGCGTTCCTGTTGATTCTTCTGTATCTGCCCCAAACAAAAAGCTTTTAAAATCATGATTTGGACCCTGCTGGGCAACTTGGCAAGACCTCATCTCTACAATAAATCAAAATGAGCTGGTCGTGGTAGTGCGTGCCTGTAGTGCCAGCTACTTGGAAGGCTGAGGCGGAAGGATCGCCGGAGCCCAGCAGGTCGAGGCTGCAGTGGCCGGGAGTGGCCACTGCACTCCAGTCTGGGTGACAGAGTGAGACTCCAACTCAAAAAAAAAAAAAAAAATCATGATTTGATTCAAATTTGTTATATAAACAAAATTTTGAAAGTAGAACATGTTTTCTTATCACAGAGCAGCACAAAACGAAGTGCCAAGGTGCCTATGGTTTTATCAGGTATCTAGCAGATATTACAGAGGAAAACTTGAAAATTTAGATCTTGTGGGATAGTCACACAGTGCTACTTTGGTTCTACACAACCGTTTTCTGTGTTTCCCTTCACCTGCTTCTGTCACATAACCTTCTATTTGCTTAGATTTGGGGCATGTTGACATTCAAGCCCTCTGTTGTCTGTCACTTTACTGTCTGTGTAATTCAGGGCAAGTAATTTCTCTGAGCTTCAATTTCCTCTTCTGCAATGATACTTTCTCTATGTATCTCAATTACAAATTGTTAGGAACTAGTTAAGAACTAGTAATATGATGACCAGCCATGGTGCCTCATACCTGAAATCCCAGCCCTTTGGGAAGCCAAGGTGGGAGGCTTGCCTGAGCCCATGGAGTTAGAGACCAGCCTGGACAACATAGTGGGATCTCTTCTTTAAAAAATAAAAATAATTTGCCGGGCTTGGTGGCACACACCTGTAGGAGGCCGAGAAAGGATCTCCTCAGCCCAAGAGTTTGAGGCTGCTGTGTGCTGTGATTGCTCCACACTGTACTCCAGCCTGGGTAACAGAGTGAGACCCTGACTCAAAAACAAAACCCTAATAATATGAAAGTATATATAAAAATTATCTCTCATAAATCATGAAATTCCACACAGCTAACATAGATTTGAAGTAAAATACTAGACAGTGATTTCAGGAGACAGTCTTGGAGTTCTATCCAAAGATCCTTTTTTTTTTTTGAGTTGGAGTCTTACTCTGTCACCCAGACTGGAGTGCAGTGGCTGCTCCCGGCCACCACAGCCTCGACCTGCTGGGCTCGGGCGATCCTTCCGCCTCAGCCTTCCGAGTAGCTGGAATTACAGGTGCGTGCTACCATGCCCGGCTAATTTTTTTTTTTTTTTATTGTAGAGATGAGGTCTCACCAAGTTACCCAGGCGGGTTGTGAACCCACGGGCTTAGGCAATTCACTCACCTCTACCTCCCAAAGCGCGGGATTACAGACTGAGCCACGGAGCCTGGCCCCAAAGATTCTTTACTACCAGCATTTTTTCTGTAATTAAATAAGGGCATTAGGCCCTTCCATGAATATAAAATCTGACTTGTCTTTTTGTGATATATCTTGTTCACCTAATTTTGTTGTTTATAGAGCTTATATAAAAAACCTAAGATGGTATGTAGCACGAGAAAGCAGCAGTCTTCCATCAGTCTTAGTATCTGCATATGCTCATTAATATTGCTGGGAATAAGTTTTAGCCTAAATGTGTAAGTTCTGACTTACTAAGGCTCAGATGTTATAGAAACTCAGTCTACCATACTAATATGTTTGTGGTTTGTTACCACCTATATTACCATGCTTCTTTCCTGTCATTATGAACAGAGACTGAAGTAATAATAATCATAATAATAATAATGATAAAAATAAGATAAAACTTTAAAATT
This sequence comes from Carlito syrichta, assembly GCF_000164805.1. Classification (NCBI taxonomy): domain Eukaryota; kingdom Metazoa; phylum Chordata; class Mammalia; order Primates; family Tarsiidae; genus Carlito; species Carlito syrichta. The sequence continues at coordinate 278,452 of NW_007252795.1, forward strand.
AAAAGGCAAAGTAAGATTAAAATAATGAAGAAAAAGGAAAAGATAAAAGGGTTTCTGAAAATTAAAATAAAGCAGCATGCAAGAAAATAAAATCAAAATTAAAGTAATTTTAAAAGGATAAAATAAAAATAAACCATTAATGGAGTCTCATAAATATCATACACAAAAGTTGACATTTTATTCATTCTCCTGTCATTGAATTATATTAGCCAGTCACTGCACAGGCTGAGTCAACAGAAAATCCATTCATGTTGACCCGTGAAATGTTACTGAAAACTGAATTCAGTGATTCAGAAAAACATTTAAACATTTGCAACATTATAAACAACTATAGCTAGAGGTGACTTTGTACAAGTATTGAATCTTATTCAAAATTACTGAGATATAACTGTCCTGATGTAACTGGCCTCATTATATTTATCCTGTTTTACGGGGTATTGTTCACAGTTTAGGTGTGATATGCTGACAGTGCATTAAGATTGCATCTATATTTTGTGTGTTTATTACTTTTATAAGAATTATATGTTAATACTTTGTTGTGTTCTTTAGTGTTGTACCACAATTTCTAATCCTTTATTTGTATACAATTTCAGACTTACAGAAAAATTACAGTAAGAATAGAATATCTATATAGCCTTTATCCTTTTATCCAAATTCACCTAATTTTGTTGCTGTTGTTCTGAACCATATGAGAATTTTGGACCATTTGTGAGCAATAACCATTAGTTACCCTTAAATTCTCTCTTTATTTATTTATTTATTTCTCTCTCTCTCTCTCTCTCTCTCTCTCTCTCTCTCTCTCTCTTTCTTTCCATGTTTCTTTTTTCTTCCCTCCCTCCCACCTTTGTTTTCTTTCTTTTGTCCTTCCTTTCTTTTCCTTCCTTCATTCCTTCCTTTTTCTTTCTTTCTTTCTTTTTTTTTTTTTTTTTTTTGGTAAGAGCCTTGGTTATCTGAGCCGGAGTGCAGTTGTATGATCATAATTCACTGCAGCCTTGAACTCCTAGGCTCAAGGGATTTTCCTGCAGCCTCCTGAGTAGCTGGGACTATCGGTGCAGGCCATACATTTCTTTTTTCTTTTTTATTTAGTTATTTATTTGAGTTGGAGTCTCACTTTGTCGCCCAGGGTAGAGTGCAGTAGCATGCTCACGGCCACTGCAGCCTCAACCTGCTGGGCCCAGGTGATCCTTCCTCCTCAACCTTCCAAGTAGCTGGAACTACAGGCACATGCCACCACACCTGGCTCATACATTTCTCAAAAATAAGTGTATAGTTATCAACTTCAGAAAATTTAAAGTTGTTACAAGACTTGATTGTTCCACCTTTTTGTTTTTTCCCCAGTTCTTTATAGAATCTAGTCTAGGATCAGGTTTTGTGATTGTCATTTACATTTGGTTTCCTGTAATATGATAGTTTTCTACAGCTTTTCTTTACCTTCTTTGGCATTGATTTGCTTTTTTGAGTTGAGGTTCTTACTCTGTTGCCCAGCCTGGAGCGCAGTGGCACAATCACAGCTCACTGAAGCCTCAACCTCCTGGGCTCAGGTGATCCTTCTGCCTCAGCCTCTAGAGTAGTGGCGACCACAGACCTGCCTATATTTTTTTATTTTTCTGTAGAGATAAGGTCTCGCTACATTGCCTAAGCTGGTCTTGAACTCTGGCTCAAGCAGTCTTCCCACCTTGGCCTCTCAAAGTGCTGGGATTACAGGCATGAGCCACTGCATCCAGCCAGCCTGATATTTGTGTTTTTGAAGAAAATAGTTCCCTCCAAATGTTTAAACATTAATACATAATATTTGTGCGTATTTCTGGAGTGCATGTGATATTTTGCTATATATATAGAATGTGTAATTGTCAAATCATAGTATTTAGATTGTCCATCACCTTGATCATTTATCATTTCTTTGTGTTAGGAACATTTCAAATATTCTCCTCTAGCTATTTTAAAATATATAATTTATTGTTTTAACTATAGTTACCTTATTGTGCTATCAAACTCTAGAACTTATTCCTTCTATCTAACTGTATGTTTATAAAAAATGATGGTCAGATGCCATGAAGTAGGTGGCAGTGCCTTAAGCGTAAGCATGTTGACAGGCCTAGGGGCCTTTTCCATCCTTGCCAAGGGGAGTGCTAACCTTCTCTCCTTTATACATCCTTTCTTCTTCTTTTTAAACATTTAAATTTATTTTAGATTCAAGGGGTATGTGTGAAGAGTTGTTACATAGGTATATTGGGTAATGGCAAGGTTTGGGCTTCTGATGAGCTTCCTGCTCTCTCCCTTTCTCCTTCCCCACCCTCATGGTGAGCATGGTACCTGATGAGTGGTTTTTCAGCTCTAATTGCCTCTTCCTCCCTCCTTCACTTTAGTGGTCCCCTGCATCTGTTGCTCCCATCCTGTGTTCATATGTGCCCAATATTTAGTTCCCACTTATGAGTGAGAATATAAGTATTCAGTTTTCTCTTTCTGTGATAATAGAATGATGGCTTTCAGCTGCATCTGTGTTGCTGCAAATGACATGATTTTGTTCTTTTTTTATGGCTGCATGATATTCTGTGCTGTATATGTGCCACATTTTCTTTAGCAAGTCCACTGTTGATGGACACCTGGGCTAAATCCATGTTTTTGCTATTGTGAATAGTTCTGTGATCAACATATAAGTACAAGTGTCTTTTTGGTAGAGTGACTTATGCTCCTTTGGGTATATGCCCGATAGTGGGATTGCTGGGTCAGACTTTTTAATAAACTACTCTTAATTTGAGGTTGGCGGATATTTCTTCTGGTTAGATTCAGGTTATACATTCCAGGCCAGAGTACTGCAGAATATTTGCACTGTAAGTGACCACTTTTATGTTTATTAATTGGAGTTAACTCACTGAACTTTCTGGTTTGCCCTTTTGTTCACTAGTACTGCACAGAGTCAGTGTGTATTTAAGGTTTTTTAAATACAGTGTTTTTTACAAAAATTTCAGAGTTGTGTGGTTCAAGTGAGGATTTTGCTACATAAGTAAATTGCTTGCAGGTGAGATTTGGGCTTCTAGTGGGCTCTCCCCACCCCCCCCCCCGCCCCCACGGCTGGACATAGTATCCAATGGGTGGTTGCGCACCCCCTATTTCCCCTCTCATCCTCCCTCCTTTAGCAGGGCCCAGCATCTGTTGTTCCCGTCTTTGTTCCTATATGTTCCCAGTGTTCAGTTTTTTGGTTCTGTGATAGTTCACTTAGAATGATGATCTCCAGTTTCATCTATGTTTGCTGCAAAGGACATGCATTTTTCTTCTTTATGGCTGCATAGTATTCCATTGTGTACATGTACCATGTTTTCTTTATCCAGTCCACTTTTGGTGGGCATCTGGGTTGGTTCCATGTTTTTGCTATTGTGAATAGTGTTCTAGTAAACAAATGCATACAGTATCTTTTTGTTCCTCTGGGTATATCCCCATTAGTAGGATTGCTGGGTTGAATGGTAACTTGAAGTATAGTTCTTTGAGAAATTACCACGTTGCTTTCCACAAGGTTGAACCTGCTTTTATGGTTCAACATTCCCACCAAAAGTATAGAAGCATTTCTTCTTCTCCACAGCCTCGCCAACACCTATTGTTTTTTTGACTTTTTAATGGTAGCCATGTTGACCAGTGTGAGGTGGTATCTCATTGTAGTTTTGATCTGTATTGCTCTGATGATTAGTGAAGCCGAGCATTTTTTTAAATATGTTTGTTGGCTGCTTGTATGTCTTTAAAGGTATTCTATAAAAAACATGTTGAACCTAGGTTTTGTAAAATACTCACTAGTTATTTGATTTTTTTTTTTTTTTTTGAGTGGAGTCTCACTCTGTCGCCCAGACTGGAGTGCAGTGGCCGCTCCCGGCCACCGCAGCCTTGACCTGCTGGGGCTCTGGCGATCCTTCCGCCTCAGCCTTCCAAGTAGCTGGAACTACAGGCACGCGCTACCATGCCCAGCTAATTTTTTGATTTATTGTAGAGATGAGGTCTCGCCAAGTTGCCCGGGTGGGTCTCGAACCAATGGGCTCAGGCAATCCACTCACCTCAGCCTCCCAAAGGCGGGGGATTACAGGCTGAGCCACCAAGCCCGGCTTATTTGATAATTATTAACACTATTATTTTAATTAATAGATAATATGGTACAGGGATGAATGTTATTCTGTGTATGACACGTTCTTCCTATGATGGTATACTGTTACTTTACTTCTTCTTTCTGTACCTATCACCTTACAATTTTGAATTTTACTCCTTAGCATTCTTCTTAAAATGTTTTGATAATTCCTTCTGTTTTCAGGACAAGAGTCAGAAAAATAAAAGGTATTTGTTAACAAATTGCTGTACTTTAAAAATAAATTACCCTGCTCTTAATGTTTCTCATGAAATGCCTGAGAAATATAACAACCTCAAGTAGTTGATAGTACCATAATTAATCTTTCAGCTTAAACTATATTATGTAGATTTGTAGACTTTTTTCCTATTGTGATTGCGCCTTTATTGTAGTTTTAAAGTATAACCAAACTAGATTATTATCATTATTGTACTTATAAAGGTAATTTTCCTTCTCTTCCCACTGCTCTACTGAAATAGTTCCTTTGTACATCATGAGTTATATTCTTTATAAAAAATCCAGTGACCTTCTAACAACGAATCTTGACATTTTGAATCATAATTAGTCTATGAAATATGAACAATCCCAGTTATTTTGCTATGTGTATATCCTAAAACACTGTCCTCTTACTTCAAGGAAATTTTAGATCTAAGTGGTTTGCTTGCTGCCTGAGCCCCTTATTAGGGGAGTCTGATTAAGAGTAGAGCTCCTGAATATACATAACCCCCCTAAATAATTTGCTGAACCTTTTTTCTTTTTTCTGTTTTTTGAGTCGAAATCTCATTCTGCCACCCATCTGGAGTGCAGTGTCATGGTCATAGCTTACCACAGCCTTGGCCTCTCGGGCTCACCGCAGCCTCGGCCTTTTAGGCTCAGGCAATCCTTTTGCCTCAGCCTCCTGAGTATCTTGGACTCTAGGCATGCACCACCGCACTCGAAAAATATTTTGATTTTTTTGTAGAGACAGGATGTTGCTCTGTTGCTCAGACTGGTCTTGAACTCCTGGTCTCCAATGATCTTCCCACCTCAGCCTTCCCAATTGCTAGAATTACAGACGTGAGCCTCTGCACTGGACAATTTGCTAACTCCTAAGCTAAAAGAACCAGTGTGTCTGTCCTACATTGGTTGCTTTGGCTCTCCAATCTAAGAGATTTTGAGACTGTGTCTGTATTAGGGATTGGATGCATTTCATTCATTTTAAAAATAATTATTTACTGACATTTATTACCAGTTAGGCATCAGGAAAACAGAGATGCTCAAAACATATGCCTTACTCCCAAAGACTAGGGAATGATTAACAAATACCTACTTGATCAGGTGATTACTGTAAAGCTTAGACCCCAAAGATCAGAGGGTAAAAGTATTGGTTCTAGTTACGTTATTTAAGTGCAGGACTAGTACAGAAAGTGTATTTTTGTTTTTTAAGTAAATTCTAACAATTTTCAATAAAGCCTGATATTATACAGTGATTTTGAATTTTAGAATTTGGAAGACCAAAGAAGGCTTTCATAGATTCCCTTTGTGTCAGTTAATAAAATCAAAACATTTTTCAGTCAAATATTGTTACTTAGAATCCACTGCAATTTAAATACTGTATCCTTGAAAACAAATATGTCTTCTAGTAAAAAAAGTACGTTTAAAAGTTTCTAATAGGACAAAATTATTCCTTTGCAAATTTATATGAACAGTTTCAGAAATTTGTCTTTGATGATTAGCAATTGCTATTTTCTACAGCAAAGAAATTCAAGTAGAATATTTTGCAAATAAACATTAAATGCACCAAGGAAACCTCTATTTGTCTAAAATACTACCATTTTGAATCTTTCTATAAATTGCTTCCATGCTATCTTGTTGTTCTATTCTGACTGGCAGTTGTATAACTCATTTCTAATGAGCTAAGGTTATTACATTTTCCACAACCAAAAGTCTCTCCATGTCTTCTCCATTTTTTTCAAGTCCCTAACCCCTCCAATGTCTCTTGCAATCATTTTTAAAACTTAAAAATTTTTAAAATATTACAAATATGCACAGTATAAAATAACACAATGAAAATCTGTGTACCAGGCAACCCACTGGAGTTCCCTCCCACTCTGGAAACTTTTCTGTCCTCTCAATAAATCCTGCTTTCTTAAAAAAAGAAAGAATAAGAAAATTTTTAAAAATTGTGCACTTTCCACTTTGCTTTAATAAATCTTGTTAACACATATGCTTCAATTCATTTTTTTTAAATTTATGCTTGAAACCTCATATATAGACTACCCAGTACCATTCTCTTTCCTCCCTTTGTCTGTAGAAACAACCACTGCCTTCAGATTTATGTTGCTCACTCCTATGAAAGTGTAATTTTTTGTACCATACACATATATATAATATGCAGTATTATTTGACATGTCTTAAACTCTTACATAGCGTTTTACTGTATGCATTATTTTCCTCTTGCTTTTTTCACTAGTCTTTTTAAATTTTTCCATGTTTATTCTTGTACTATAAGTCATTCATTTCAATTGTTGAACAATATTTTATTCTGTGAATATAATAGAGTTAATTTATCATACTAATAATGGATATGTAGGGTGTTTATACTTTTTTTACTATTATAGTGAAAAGAAATATTCTTGGATTTGATGTCTTCTGCATGTCTGTAGGAGTTACTGAAAAGTATGTATCTCATATTGGATTTGCACCTTGAATTGATTAACTCTTGATATATTTCTCTTTTTGATGGTTGTACTAATTAACATTCCATAAAAAATGCATGCAAGTTTATGTTTGGCAGGATCCTGAGTAAATTTGATATTATCAGACTTAACATATTTAGCTAACTGGTTATTAAATGATAACTGATTGTTATTTTATTTCTCTGATGTCTGATTGAACTTCTTTTATATGTCTACAAGTAATTTAAGTTTCTTCTTTTGTGAATTGCCTGCTCATATTTTTTACCTATGAAAAAATTGATTATTTATCCATCTTTTATTCTCTATAGTCTAGACAGTGATTATGTATTTGAGATGCCTTTGCTCAGTTGGTGCCTTGTCTTTTCACCTAGATTAAAGTATCTGTGTTTTATAGAAATTCTAAAATTGTCCATTTAGTCAAAGTTATTAGTTTACCTTATGATTATGCTTTTAAAAAAGACCTTTCCCTATTAGTCCCAAAACTCAGTGACTTAATAGAACAATGATTTTATTCCTTTTTCTGTGTTAGGAATTCAGACAGGGCTTACCAGGGTTGCTTTTCATATCTGTGTTCTACAGTCCTCAGATTAGGGCAACTTGAAGTCCAGGGTTGGCTTGACAGCTGTGTCTTGTAGTTAATGATGGTTGTTGACTGGACTTCTGCTTGGCTACTAGTCAGCAGTTCTACACATTGAGTGGGAACTCGAGGACAATATTGAATAGAAGTGACAAGACACATTCAGTTTTTCTTGACCCCAATGGAATGCTTAAATCCAGTTATCATTTATGAGTATTTATATGTTATTGTGTTAAACAACTCTCTACTATACCCCTGAGTTAAATAAGAATTTTTAGTCATGACTTAGAGTTGGAGTTTGTTACTTATTTTTTTCCATTTTTGAGAGGATAATATAATTTTCTCCTTTTGATTCATTAATGCTGCCATTAACATGAATAGCCTTTCAGACATAGACCTGTCCTTACATTCTCTGAATAAAATCTACTTGATCATGACAAGTTAATAGTATTTTAATAAATTGTGCTGGATTTGATTTACCAATATATTGAGGATTTTACAATTGAAATTGGTTAAGTTTTGCTTTCAAAATTATACAGACTTTTTTCATAATAAATAAATAATCAAAAGAAGGCAGGAAAAAAGAAAAAAGGAATAAAAAATATGGGACTATATGTAGTGGAAAACAACTAGCAAGATGGTAGATTTAAATCCAACCATATCAATAATTATATTAAATATAAATGAGTTAAATACCCAGATTAAGAAGAGATTGTCAAATTGGATAAAAATGTAAGACTCAGCTGTATACTGTCATAGAGAAACCTGTTTTACTATATAGAAACATAGGTAGATTAAAAGTAAAAAGGTATAAAAGATAAACCCTCTAAATACTAACCAAAAGAAACCCAGAGTGATATATTAACTTCTTTTTAAAATTTTATTTTAAAGATGTAGGGTACAGTTCAGGGTTATGTATACAGATGTTCATTATGCTAAGTATCCTTGTGGTTATATTAATTTCAAAGTAGATATCAGAGCAGCAAGTATTATCAGGGAAGACAAACATAATGATAAAGGAGTGTTTTTAGCAACAATTATCAATAAATAACAATACTAAAAACATGCATTTAAAAAGTAACAACATAAAATAACTACATCAGAAAATTTGAGATCTTGCCTAATTTTGATAATTTCCTAGAAAAATATAAATTAGCAAAATTGTTTCAGGACTTAAAAACCCGAGTAACTGAATAATTAAGAAATAAACTACCAATAATTAAAACAAAATAAAATATTTTATTCCTAAAATAAAAAGTGAAATAAAACTCCAAAAAACTGAATTACCATATATGAGCAGAATAAATTTACCTAAACATTTAATAATAGATGATCCTATTTTATATAAAATTTCTCATTTTAAAGCTTTTGTTGCATTATGTTTTAGTTTCTGTTATTACTGAGGAATAGCCTGTCATTAGGTTAACTTTATTTCTTATGTGGTAATTTGTCTCTATATCGGTTATGATATTCCGTTTATCCTTAGTGTTCCACAGTTTCTTCTTGATGTGTTTAGGTATGGATAATATAGTTATCCTACTTGGAACACAAAATGTACTTCCAATCTGAGAAACTCTTTTCTTTCTTCAATTCTAGCAAACACTCAGTGTTAAACTCTTCAAATACTTCTTTACCATTTCCTCTGTTTCTTTTTTATGGCTTTTCTATTAGGTATATATTAAAGACTCTCAATATTTCCTACACATCTGCCACTGGTTTGCTTGTTTAAAAACAGTTTTACTGAGATAATAAACATTAACCCTCTTAAATACAATTCAGTGGTTTTGAATATATTCACAAAGTTATATAACCATTACTATTATGTAATTGTAGAACTTCTTTATCACTATAAGAAGAAATAGAAATCAGTAGTCACTCCCATCCCCTAATAACCATGAATCTTCTTTCAGGGATTTGCTTATTCTGGGAATTTTATCTCAGTGGAATTATACAATATGTGATCTTTTGTGACTGGCTTCTTCCATGTAACATGCTGCTTTCTAGGTTCATCCGTGTTGTAGCATGTATCACAACTTCTATTCATTTTATTACCAAACAATATTTCATTGTATGGATGTACTATATTTTGTTTGTCATTTGATGAACATTTGAATAATTATGAATCTTCATGCATAAAGCTTACATTTATTTATTTATGCTTTTGTGTGGACATGTTTTCAGTATTCTTGTGTATATAACTAGGAATGGAATTGCTGGGAGACTTGATAACTCTGTTCAACTTATTAAGGAACTGCCACTGTTTTCTGAAGTGGCAGCAATATTTTGCAATCCCACCAAGCAAGGTATGAGGGTTCGGGTTTCACCACATCTTTACCACCACTTGTTAGTTTCTGTCTTTTTTATTTTAGTCATTTTGGTGGGTGTGAAGTGATGTCTCATTGTGGTTTTGATTTGCATTTCCCTGATGGCTATTGATGATGAGCATCTTTTCATGTCCTTATTGGCCATTTGTGTATTTTCTTTTTATAACTGTCTATTCAAACCCTTTGCCCATTTTTAAATTGTTATTTACTTTTAATTACTGAATTACTAGAGTCTTTTAATATATTTTAAATATAACTGTCCTTCCAGATATGTGATTGCAAATATTTTGTAGATCGTTTCACTTCCTTAATAATGTCCTTTGAAGGACAAAAGTCCAGATTATTTGTTTTTCTTTGATTGCTTGTGCTTTTGATGTCATATCTAAGAAGTCCTTGCCTAATCCAAGAACAAGAAGGTTTCACCTATGTTTTATTTTATTTTATTTTGGATTGATCCTCCCACCTCAGCCTCCCAAGTAGCTGACACTACAGGTGCTTGACACCACACCTGGCTAATTTTTTTATTGTTTTGTAGAGGTCAGGTCTCGCTGTGTTGCCTGGGCTGGTCTTGAGCTCCTGGGCTCAAGTGATCCTCCTGCCTTGGCCTCCCAAAGTGCTGTGATTACAGTTATGAGCCACTGTGCCTGGACTACACCTACATATCCTTCCAAGAGTCTTTCATTTTTAGCTGTTATGTTTGGGTTGTTGATCCATTTTGAGTTCCTTTCTTTGTGTATTCTGTGAGGTAGGAGTCCAATATCATTCTTTTGCATGAAGATAACCAGTGTTCCAGCACCTTTTGTTGAAAAGACATACTTACCCTACTAAATTATTTGATACCTTTATCAAATACTAATTGACTTTACATGTAAGGGTTTGTTTCTTGACTCTCAGTTCTGTTCTGTTGGTCTGAAAGTCTAGCATTAAACCAGTGCTACATTGCGCTGATTACTGTAGCTTTGTAGTAAGTTGAAATCAGGAAGTGTGAACTCTCCAACTTTGCTCTTCCTTTTCAATATTGTTTTGACAATTCTAGGTCTCATATTAGCAGATTTCTTGCAATAAGTTCTCCTTTCATGTCTTATATTTGTACAGTCTTACTAACCTTTCACAACTGTTTATCTGAAATTATTTTCTTAGCGATTACTCATAATTCTTTGGCCAAATTCAGTTACACTTTCCTCCCATTTTTTAGTTCTTTTCCAATTTTCTAGAAAATGTTCTCCTCTTTCATTTTCCTGCCTTATTTTTGATATTTTTTCCCTCAATACTGTTTCTTTTTCTAGTTAGTGAGCATTCCTCATGACCCAAGCACTCTGAAAAAGAAAGTCTTTTACTTAATTTATTTTTGAGTCAGGATTTTGCTCTTTTGCCCAGGCTGGAGTGCAGTGGCATGATCATAGTTCACTATAACCTCACACTTCTGGGCTCAAATGATCCTCCCACCCTAGCCACCCAAGTAGCTAGGACTACAGATTTGTGCCACTGTGCCCAACTAATTAATTAAAATAAACTAACAAAAGAACCCCACCAAAAAAAACTTTTTTTTTTTAAGACATGGTCTTTATATGTTTCCTAGACTGATCTCAAACTTCTGGTCTCAAGCAGTCCTTCTATCTCAGCCTCCCACAGAGCTGGAACTCTAAGTATTAGCTATAGTGCTTGACCTGGAAAAGAATATTCTAATTAAACAAATTCCTCATTCTTGAGTTACTTATGATAAATAATATTAACAGACAAGCAAGTACATCTGTGCAAAACTTCCTGTCTTTAGTGAAGGAGAATCAGATTTTTTGGTTTTGATTTTGATAATACATGTTGGCTTAAGTTTTGTTAAACTTGAAAGTAATATTTTTTAAAAGTGTGCTTATGTTAAAATAATTATGAAAGATTAAAGCAGGCACCATCTATATAGAAAAATTGAGTATAAAGGAATAGCAAGTAAGGAAAACAGCTCTAAAAGGTGATAAAATGAATATGTATTGTAATATATAATAATATAAATAAGTGGTTCATATCTTTTATTTTTCTTTGCTTTCCGCTCCTTTATTCATTTATTCAAAATAAATGTATTGAATAGTGTATGTGGGTGTGTGTGTGTTTCACAAAATAACAAGTTCTTTACTTGATCTTCAACAATTTAATTCAGTTCTGAGAGTAACTATTCAAAGTTAGCGCAGACCTCACAGATTAGGGTCTCAGTCCCGCAAGACTGCTTCCACTGCAGATGCCTACCACCAATAGGATCCTCAAACTACCCATCCCTCTGACTGACTGACTACTAACTATAGGTTCCTACAACCCCTTTTAGGTTCAATTATTTGCTAGAGCTCAGGGAAGTACTGTACTTACTATTACTATCTGGGTACTTACTATCTATATACTGCAGCAGGTGCAAATGAACAGCCAGATGGAGAGGTATAAGGCAGGACCCTAAAGGGCCAGATCATAGGAACCTCTGTCCTCATGGAGTCAGGGTGTATCATCCTCCCGGCACATGGATCTGTTTACCAACTTGGAAACACTACAAATCTCATAATTTGTAGATTTTTATGGAGGTTTTATTCCATAGGTTGACTTTATGAAATCATTGGTGCTGTGATTTGAACCAATAGTCATGTTGAAACTTAATTGCCGTTGTAACATTAAGAGAGCGAATCTTAAAGAGGTTATTGGGCCTTAAGTTCTCCACTCTCTCATGAATGGATTAATACAACTATCTTGGGTGTGGGGTTCCTGATAAAAGGGTAAATTCCACAAATATCCTCTGGTACTCCCTTGGTCTCACCATGTTGTGTTAGAGCATGAAGGCCCTCACAAGATACCACTGCCGTGAGCTTGGACTTCCCGTCTTCCAGAACTGAGTCAAATAAGCTTATTGTTTATAAATTACCTAGTCTGTGACAGTCTGTTATAGTCGCAGAAAATGAACTATTGGTGATTGGACATGATCTCTAGTTCCTCTCTTCTGTCCGGAGGTCAGGAAGAGGAATTGAAAGTTCTTACCCTCTAATCATGTGGTTGGTTTTTCTGGCGACCATAGCTATCATGATGCTGTCTAACCCTTCCCATCCCATGAGTCATTCATTAGCACACAAAAGACAGTAAATTCCAGGGGTTTTTAGGAGTTCTGTACCAAGAACCAGGGACAAAGGTCACATATTTATTATTATACCACAGCATCTATATTATTATATAAGAGGGCACATATCTTTCTTTCTACCCATCCTAGGTTCATGACTAAGCTTCCTGCACATGCTGTTTCTGGATTCCTGTAGCATAAAATATTCAATATGCCACAGTGCTATGTTTTGGATGGCATTTCCTGAACCCCATCAATACCAGACATAATCTTTGCTCTTACGAAATTTGGAATTTAGTGAGAGGAAACAAATTGATAAAGTGAAAATCTTAACAACAGGTGGTAAATTATTCAGTGATAGAGAGATATGCACAGCATCTTTTGGAATGTTAAGATCCTGAGCATAGGTGCTCTGACCCTGTGGAGTCAGAGTGTACCTCATGTACCTAGCCTTCTTGGTGTATAGCGAGGTGAAACTGGAGTTGGTGTGTCGAAGGTAAAAAAAGGATTTCTAGAGGAGGTTGATTTTTGCCTAACACATGGAAAGAAGACAGAGACAGAGAAAGGGTAAGAAATGTACTGGGGCTACAAATGGCAGGAAAAGGTTAATCAAGGTGAGGCTACTTCCCAGAAGAGGTGAGACTCTCTTCCCGGGGGTAATATATGGGGAGATATTCAAACTGAGTATTACTCTACTTTTTATGTTTCCCTTTTCTATATTATGAAATCCCTTTAAAAATATTGTAATGAAACTCCATTTTCTAAAGTGAAATTGATTTCTAAGTAAGAACTTTCTAAATTTTAAGCCAAAGATAAGAATCTTTATTCTCCATACACTGGTGCAGCACTTCAGAAGATGAGTGAAAGTAATATATACAACTCAGTTTGATAGATATGTATTGAAAACCTACTTTGTATCATACACTGTGCACAGGATTATTATTCTATCATGGAACATTTTTGTGTTTTAATGTATTGACTTAACTTCCTTGGATTAGATAGACAACAAAAAAAGTACCTCCCAGGTTAATTGTTGAAAATGGGCAAATTTTTATTTGAATATATTTTGGAAATATGACAATAAAGTACTTAGAAAAGTAAAATCATTTTGGAATTTTGAATCTAAGCACTCTAAGTGCTTAAGTTTGATTAAGTATCTTTTGTTATATATTATTTTTTAATATCCTAAATCTACCAACTTTTAAAAAAAAGCAAGCATTTGCCTCTTTTAATGTTTTTTTCTCCTTAATATTATAAAATTGCTGCTTAGTTGGATAATTATAGAAGTTCAGCATTATATTTTTTGCTGTATTGTTATTGAAATTTCTTTGCCTGTTTTTCTTAGGCATGTGATAGGAAAAGGAAGAAAGTCTGCACATGTTGTAATAAGTTGATATTCTCAGAATTTCTCCAAAACAATCACTGTTTCATCTTGAAAAGCTCATCTCAGAGTTTTTTTTTTTTTTTAAACTGAAGGCAACCATTCTCTTTGAAGAATTTCAACTTTTACATGTGTTTAATTCACTAGCAGTTTGAGTACAACAACAATCTATTTTTCATCTAAATTATCTTTTTTGGTTGTTTTGAGAGCAAGACTGAGTGGTATAAAAATGCTATTGTTGTATATCATTTATAATACAAATATATGTTGAAATTATAAGTCAAGACATCATTTGTTATGGGACAGATGACCTTTATTAATTGTTCCTTAGGAAATGCTGCCCGTGCATCAATAGGTAGAACACAGATCATTTCAGGTAATGTTAGGGGGAGGTTGGAAACCCTAATATGAGGGAATACATTGTAAATAATATAATAAAACTCATTCACAATGACAGTAGTGAATTAAAAATTATACTTAACAAAATTTGGATATTCGTGTGATTAAACTTGACAGCTTTTCATGATCTTGTCTTCTTTCCCAGTATTATCATTGTTAGTTGGTATGCTGTTTCTTTTGGGGGTGATAAAATGTTCTGGAATTAGATAGTGATGATGGTTGTACAATATTGTGAATGTACTGAATTGTACACTTTACAGTGGTTAAAATGGTGAATTTTATCTCAAAAAAATTATTGTGAATTTTTTTTTTTTTTTGAGTTGGAGTCTCACTCTATCACCCAGACTGGAGTGTAGTGGCCGCTCCCGGCCACCACAGCCTCGACCTACTGGGCTCCGGCGATCCTTCCGCCTCAGTCTTCCAAGTAGCTGGAACTACAGGTGCGCGCTACCACGCCCGGCTAAGTTTTTGATTTATTGTAGAGATGAGGTCTCGCTAAGTTGCCCAGGCGAGTCTTGAACCCGCGGGCTCAGCCAGTTCACTCACCTCAGCCTCCCAAAACGCGGGATTACAGGCTGAGCCATCGAACCCACCTATGGTTTTTAAATTGTTATGTTTTAGAGAGGAACACCTCAAACATATAGAATACTGTCCTGGATATTTCAAAACGTATCTTTGAATTAAAATAATGTGCAACATACTTGACTTATATTATTTCAGCTGCTGAAATTCTCAGGCACTATGCTATTAGCCATTTCTGAAGGATGTTAAATAGTCCTATAAAACATGTTTATTTTTATTTATTACTAGAACTTTTTGACAATTTAGTGGAATGACTTTTCTCAGGTCTCAGTAACAAAAAGAATTGTGCTTCCTTCAAGAAAAGGATTTATTTTTACTTTATAAATACTCTGAGTGACATAAACAAAAGGTACACATGCTGGTCATTTCTTCCTTGCATTGATTACCAGAAAACTCAGAACTATGTTTTTATAAAGACCCCTAGTAACAAAGTTTACAGGGTCTTGTGGAATGCATTTTTGATACCAACCTTATTCTTGATTTTATCTTATTTCTCAGTTTCTTCAGTTCTCATTTTGTTTTGTAGATCATATACCTTAGTATACTACTGCATATCTTATTTTAGAACAGAAAATACACACGGTGAAAAAAGATCTTATAGTTAGAGGGAAAAAAGTAAAAGAATGCAATTGTATCTTTGAGGATATCTATTTTAATTTACACTAACCTGTAATTAGTCAGTCTTTATAACTTTCAAATTCTCAAGCTTTTTAAGGAGGCAAGTGGAATATAGTTATTAATAAGTAGAAAGAAGAGAACTCGAGAGATGATTTATATAAATGATTGATATATGAATGACTTTTTGTTGTAAGGTGATGAATTACAGAATACAGGGATACTGAATATCCAAAAATAGAAATGGGTCAATACAGAGGAGGGAAAAGGGAAAGTACAGTGGAGATGTTTTTTAAATTGCTGGCTTTACTCTTTGTCTAATGTTGATCCTATTTAAATCCCACTGTGTGTAATCAAAAGCTATACATGTGCATTATTTTTATACTATGGAGCTGCATGTTTATAGCTTAGAAGGACATTGCTGTCACACCATAAGACATGTCAACGTTGCTTTGCATAATATTTTTAACATGCAGTCTCTATTATAAAATAATGTTTCTAAAGACTTTTTAATTTAATTATGTATATGGGATATTTTCCCCCATGATTTTCAATATAGCTTCCATATAATCCTTAAATTAGTTACCTGTCTTACATCTATTACCTTTGTATTTTCAACATCAAGGACAGATTTAAGCATTTATTAGATGCTTCATAATAATTTATTTTGCTTTTGCAGTTTTTTCTGATATCATTTTTTCCCCTCTCTAGATCATTTTATCAGCATATAAACGTGTTACACTCTCTCATTTTAATACAAAAAACTTTAAAGACTCCACTCCCCCTGCTATAGTACCATTTCTATTATACCCGTCACAGAAAAACTCCTTCAAAGAGTTGTTCATATATGCTGCTTTCACATCCTCATCTCACTTTCTTGCTTTACTTATCCTATTCATGTTTTTGACCTTCCCGCTTCACTGACAGCATTCTTGTCATGGGTACCAGTGAAATTTATCTTGCTAAATCCAGTGGTCATTTCTCAGCCCTTCACGTTAGGTATTCCTGGCAGCATTTGTCATGGTTTATCATGTGGTCTTTCCTGAAACTCTTCACTTGGGCACTTAACTTTGCCAAAACCAAACGCTTGATTCCTTACTCTCACTAGCATTACCACTGGCAGTCCTATTCCTGCTCCCAGTGTTATCTCAGCATTTGGCAATATCATTCACCCAGTTGATCTGACCAAAATCTTTAATAAATGCTGCTTTTGGCTGGGATTGGTGGCTCAGCCTGTATTCCAAGCACTTTGGTAAGCTGAGGGGAGTTGATTGCCTTAGCCCTCGGGTTCGAGACCAGCCTGGGCAACTTGGTGAAACCTCGTCGTGGTTGCATGCGCCTATAGTTCTGGCTACTTGGAAGGCTAAGGCAGAAGGATTGCTGAAAACCAGCAGGTCACCGCTGGGATGACTGTGAGTGTGCCACTGCACTCCAGCCTGGGTGACAGAGTGAGACTCCAACTTAAGTAAGTAAATAAATAAATGCGCTACCCGAGTTGCTCAGTCCCTAACCTGGTCTCTGTATATTGGTCCTCTTTGCCCTCCCATGTTTCCAAGATTATTTTATATTCAGTGGCTAGAGTTTTTGTTGTTTAATTGGATTACATCGTTCCCTTTGTTAAAACATCCTATATGGCCTTCAGCACACATGGAACAACATCTAGAGGAACTTACTGTCCCTTTCCTGGCCCTCCATGACCTCTGCCTACCTCTTCCACCCACTATCTTCTAACTTAGGGTGCACTAACCCTGGGACTTCTTGTCATTTTTTGAAAACGCCAGGCCTTCCTGCCTCAGGCCCTTGGCACTTGCTATTCTTTACACAGTGTTCCTTCTTTCATTTATTCCTTCATTCTGATGTCAAGGCAGATATCTTTCAGAAATACCTTCCTTGCTATCACTCACTCTCCCTGTTCTGTGGTGTACGTATCACTGTGAGAAGGATATAATTTACTTTTTTTGTTGTTTTGTAAGTGTCCACTACTAGAAAATAAATTCTATGAACACTGAGGCTTTGTCCTATTCACTGCTATATTCCCGGGTCTAGCATAGCACCTGACACATAGAAAGCATTTGATGAATATTTCTTGAATGAGTGAACAAAAGAATTATTTGATTAATGTCTTAATGATTGAATTAGTGAATGAGAAAATTTTAAGATTTACTTGTGATTCATATTCTGGCTTTTATACTTGTTAATTTTTTCTATTGTGGTAAAATATATCTAACATTAAATTTACCATTTTAAAGTGTATATAATGGCATAAGTACATTTTTATTGTTGTAAAGCCATCTTCACCATCCACCTTCAGAACTTTTTTATCTTCTAAAGCTGAACTCTATACCCATTAAACAGCAAAACTCCCCATTCTCCCCTCTCCCAGTCCCCAGCACCTATCATTTTGCTTTCTGTTTCTGTGAATTTGAATATTTTAGGTACCTCATACATGTAGAATCAAACAGTATTTGTTCTTTTATGACTAGCCTATTTCACTTAGCATAACATCTTTAAGGCTCATCCATGTTGTTGCTGTTAAATATTTTTAAGTGGCTTTTTTTTTTTGCCAAGTACATAGCAATTAGTTGTATGTATGCCTTACACCTCTCTCTTTCATCTGTGTACCTCAAAAAGTTTATAAGCATAATTAACTAAACTTCACAATCTCTGTGAAGCCAATAATTATGGTATTTCACACTGAAGTACTGACAGATTGCCTAAGGTATATAATGAATATTTGCCAGAATTCTGCTTAAGGACCAGGGTTATGTAGTCCTTTGTTGAAAGCGTTAGGCCAAATTTTTTTTATGATAAAAGCATTCTAAGAGTTCTAAGAAAAAAACAAATATTAATCATTATTTAATATCACTAAATATTTATAGCAAAGTTCTTTGAATAGAAAAGAGTAAATTTTTTGAAATTTAGTGTTTGTTGTTAGTGACAGCAATTTATTTAATGGATCTAAGTATTTCTTTGACCTGTATTTTGTTAGATTGCACAATTGCCTTGCCAGTCTTCACAGCCATGGTCTGAAATGGATTTTTGAAAGTGGGTTAGAATAATATCATTTCTGCTTTTTAGCTATTGTCCTTGAAAACGTTACAAAATTATTAGCTTATGTTTTTATTCATTGCTGGCATACTCAAGTGATTTTTGTTTTTTTAAAAAAGCATTTTTATGAAAGTAAAATTATCCGTCAGTGTGGCATTTGTGGACAGCACTAAAGTAGACTTGAACTGTAATTTAAAAACCTAAAATTTTTTATAATCAGATAATGTGCTTTATTAATTCCTAAAGGTGTAGCCCAAAGCTATGTGTGTTGCTATAATTTGAATTGAATTCCCTAAAGAATTTGTATTTAGAGAAATAAAAGTTATGTACAACTAAAACAACACATAATTTGTCTCAGATGAAACTTCATTGTATTACTTCACTCAAGTGATTGGTTCACTTTTGTATATGGTGTATATATTAACCTCAACAACATTTCGATATCACTTGGCAGTGTACTACCTCCTCCCCCTACTGGGTGCCCATTTATGGCTCTAATGTGGAAGCCTAAGAACAAATGAGAAGAGGTTTTTGAGACGTGCTCACTGGTGTTGAAAGAAAAGAGTGGTAAAGTGTGGAAAATCAGGCAGCTTTTACCTACTTAAAGTTTTTCTTTTTTAATTTACCAAATCTAATAACCAATTTTTATCACTAGCAAAACAATTAAGTTGGCATCTGAGCTCTGGCTAAACTTCATGTAATAAGGCTTTTGTTAGTTGTCTAAAATTTTTGTGAATCAGCTTATGAGAACTGTACTTTTCTAGAGAAGTTAGTCACAAAGGACAATAAAGATTAGTGTTGCAGATGAAGAATATAGTACATTTAGAGGGAATGTCAGTTTTTTGCAGAAAGAGTTTTGTAATTATTAATTGATACATGTTAATAATTTATGGAAATGTAATAATCATTGGCGATACAAGAAGTGATTTAAAAATACCATCTGTTTATATTTGGTTTTACCTGAAGTCGTGCTACTGACAGTTAGTTGTTTAGTTCAAGAGAGTAGTGATTTGAAGAGAGTGACTGAGAAAAAAAAACAAAAACATTGTTTCTCTCCTCTCACAAAACACTCTGATACCAGATATGTGGATTTTTTTTTTCCTCACACCAAGCATTTCTCCAGTTTGCCACAGATACCAATGTGTCCTATGGCTGATTTCAATTCTGACACTATCCACCTGGTGTTAGCATCACATTCCTCAGATGCCAGTTGCAAAACTGGACCTCTGGTACCTCTGACCAACCATCTATAAGTTGGGGTTTCCCATGACACCCTCCTTGGGTTCAATAAGTTGCTAGAATGGCTCTCATAACTTAGGGAATCTTTTACTTATGTACAGCAGTTCATTATAAAGGATATAGATGAACAGCCAGACGAAGAGGGCTATCCTGATGGTTCCCTGTGGTTCACCAGACTGGAACCAGGATCATAGGTTCACTGGAAGCTCATCAACTCAGTTGTTTTTATAGAGTTTAATCTCTAGCCCCTCCTCTACCCTTCTCAGATATCAGTAGGGCTGCAGTTTCTGGTAACTGGCCTATACTGAGGCTATCTAGGGACTCCAACTTAAGTCACCACATTAGCATAAACTCAGATATATTAAAAGGGATTCGTTATGAATAACAAAAGATACTCCCATCACTCAGAAAATTCCAAGAGTTCTGTGTCAGGAACCAAGGACAAATGCCAAATATATTTCTTATTATACTACAGTAACAAAGAGTTAGAATTCTTTTGTCAATCATCTCTTCAAAGTTTTAAAAAGATAGAATGTGTTCTTTTGTTTTTGCTTTTGGTTTTGTTTAGTATTTAGGGCAGATCTCTTAAGGGAAAAAATACTCTTGAGGAAACTTACTTTGTTTTAGGTTGTGATATGACAAAGCTAGGGATTTTAAAGTGAGAAAGTATCACTCACTTTATTCCTGGACTTTTATTGAGAGGCAATTTTATCATCACTTTCTAACATTATGAATATCTCTGGTCTATTACTTTAAATTAACTTCATTGTTAATCATTTATTTCTGTGTTTAGATTGCATAGGTGAGAAAATGCAGATAGATACTTTATTTCTTTATGTCTTTGAATATTTTCACTGAGCTAGGTAGGGATAAATATTCTTATTTATAAGTATGTGTGTTGTCAAATGAAGGTTAAAATTTGAGTATGCTAATAAAATTTATTACATAAAGACTTTCTCTGTTTTGGAAAAATATGAAGAAAAGTATGTGCTAATTGCTGGAAAAATACTCATTGGATTGAGTATCATGGCTTAAAGTTATTTTCTCAATGGCTTAAAGTTATTACTTGGGTAATATTTGTTGGTGTTTTCTGAGAGTAAATATAGTTGAGGTTTTCTCTGTGTGTATTTACTAAGAGGTGAGTTGTAGAGAAATAGCACGTAACCAATATATTAGTTGAATTATGTTTTCATAAAATGTAACATTACTTTTTATATGTGTAATTTGAATACATTTCCTAGTTTCAAAATGATTTTAAAGAATTACCTTTTGCTTGTAAAAGCCACTTAGGATTTTTATGAGAAGTTTTAATATTTGTCTAGCTTTATCTACTAGTGTCATTTTAATTTCACATATTTTTTTCCTTATGCAATTGCAAGCACCCAGTAAGTCATATGTAAAAATTGCTACCATGAGGAAGGAATGCCTTTACTGGTTTTTTATGCTGTGAGCTTTAGGGCTTTAAGTAAAGTATATATATTTTAACTGTAGACCTAGTCTTAATTACCTTATAATTTTTCCAAAAAATAAAAAGCAAAATGGAACATTTACTTTTGTCTTTTTATTCAGTAATGTATATTGTTTGAACATGACTATTTACAAAAATTTTGATACCTATTTTGAATTATAGAGTTTTATAGAAATGTAGTCATTTCCTTCATAAACCTTCTTATATTGACTCTTACCATCTCAAGACTTTTTTGTATTGATTAAAGCTGAGAGCATATGCTAGGCAAGTAGTTCCTTGAAGGTAGTTCTTTGGATATAGAATTTTCTGCGTAGCTGCCTTCTGATCTGATTTGGTATGTAGGGATGGGGGAAGATTATTTTAGAGAGAATATGTTTCCAGTCTTCTTTTGCCCTTCTTATGCATCACTTAACACTGTTCAACATTTTCTCCTTGGAAATCTTTCCTCAAGTGCCTTTAATTAGTGTATTTTTATTTTTCTGTTTCTCTACTTGAACTTAAAACAAAAAATTCTACAGTGACACTCCTCTTATTTCCCATGGGCCTTATTTATAGGTATCTGCCAAATTCTGCTGAATATTCTGTTCTCTCTTTATATTCCCTTGGTGAATCCACCCATATACCTGTCTTGAACTGTACTTTTCTGTAACTGAATTTCCAATCTTGAACTATTATACATTTCTGTCTGCTGGTGGGAAGCATCTGTTTGAGTGGCCTATAGTAACACTGACCTTATTGTTGAAAAAAAGTTACCCTACCCCACCACTGCAGGTTTCTTTCATTTTGTGAGGAAGGACCTTTGAAGTGATTGTTACTTGTTACTATCCTTGTTCCCGATACTTCATGCAGCATGAAGCCATCTGGTTTCTCCATTTAAGATATATCTTAATTTCCCATTTCCTCTGCATTTCTTCATCTTCACCATCCAGGCGCTCACTATCATACATTTTTAATTCACTACCCCCTCATTCCCTCCCCCCTTTGCCTTGCTTTTTTTCTAAGCTTCCCAAACTCTTCCTGCAGTGACTTGAAAATGCATATCAAGTGGTTATGGCATATTTTCCTTAAATAGATAGTAGTTGTTTTAAGAGTTTTTGTTTATACTTCCGTTTGAATCCTCTGTAGTGCTGAATGCAGTAGGAACTTAATAAATATTTATTCTCTCATTCATTCAGCAACTATTTAGTTAGTAGGCTGCAGGAATTAAACTAGTGCTCCGGTGATCTTTCGTAGTGGAGATTATAGCTAACTGTCTCTGGTGATAAAGGAAGGCCTCTTGGAGGTGGTGGCATTTGTTATGAGAACTGATTGAAGTGAGAGAACCAGTCGTATAAAGATATGGAGAACAGTTGCTCCAGGCAGAAGGAAGACCAAGTATCAAGGCCCTGATGTGGGACAAGTTTAGTAAGTTTGGGGATTATAAAGAAGGCAGTTGTGACTGGAACATGATAGAGAGTAGAGAGATGCAGTTAGGGCACCAGGTGACAGAGGACCTAATAGGCTATGGTAAGTATTGTGGGTTTTATTATAAGTGAAAGTAAAGCTGTTGTACAGTTTTGAGTAAGCAAGTGATATGATCTGATTTGTTTTAAGAATTAAAATAAGGAGGCTGTAATGGTAATATAGGAGAACAATGTCTTGAACTAGTAAGTTAACTAGTAGTAATAAGTGTTTTTGAATTAAGAACTGAGTGAAATTGAATAGTTGGTAGAATGGATAGATTGGAGGTTATGCGGTGAAAGAGGAACCAAGAAAAACTCAGTTCTGTGTGCTTGAAGAAGTCATATGTCCTTCTCCAAGTTCTATTTTTCTGGAGTCTGTAAGGAATAAAGTTTCTCTCCTGTGTCTTTGAAGGAATTGTTATGAAGATCTGATGAAGTAATACATAAAAGCCCATTATAAACCTTAAAACACTGTGACAGTGTGTTACTTTTTAATTTTCAATGTAAAAGAGCTCATCTTAAATTAGGCCTTAATAAATAATTTGCCATAATCTTAAATTTTGCAGGGATAAACTTGAAGCCATTCATATAGAAATAGAAAATAGTTAGAAAATAGTTTAACTTATAACTTCCCTTGGATTTATAGTGTATGCTAGATTCTTTCCAATGATACATTCCATCTTTGTTAGTTTTGTCACTATCTATAAAGATTAGCATGTGGCAGTTTACCCAGTATTAAGTAGATTACATTTTGGCTCTAAGCTGAGCTCCTAATCTGAGAGAAAAAAAGTATTTATAAATATTAACTAACTTACTGAATTAAGTTTCTGATATATTAAACACTGTGATTCTGGTCTTAAATATCTGAAAACAAAACTTGCAATCCAAATGTTCATAGTTTATTTTTTAATATGTTGTGTTAACCCCAGGATGTTACTGATTGTAAACAAAACCATAACCTGCCATGCTATGGTAAATAATGACCTATAAATAAACAGACATTTTATGCTTATGTGTGTCATGGCAAATGTATGTTTCCTGAGACTTTGGATTAATTTAAACATATGGCTTATGACATAAAGAAAGACAAAAATTCTCAACAAACTTTTTGGTTTATGAATGTCTTAAGTATGCTTCAACTGATTGCTAATTTTGTTTTCCTATTGCAGGTTTATCAACAGTGATGTCACAGGATTGACCACTTTGATCACAGTAAGAACAAGATGATATTTATGCTTTTAAGGGTGTTTGTTTAAGAGAATGAGAACTGTTAGAAAATATTTATAATTTAAAGTTATTATTACTTCTTTCACCAGCCAGTTTAATGATTACATTTTCAGTGAATCACATCACATAACTTATAGTTATTTACATACTTCTAAAATATTGCTTTAAAGACTTAAAAAATTTTTAAATGAAAACTACCTTTAATTCATAACTGAGATTATAGACCTAGTTATACTAATGTATTTTCAGTGTGAAACAACTCTGAGTCTCATCTTAAAATAGTTTTAGTTTTTACCAAAAAAACGGCAAAAAAAATTAAGGTTGACTACTCATTAGGAAAAAAACATAAAAATAAAACTACTTGAAACTTAAGGAAAGAGTATGAAAACACAGCCTTGATAGATTTCTTAGGCATTTTGCTTAAATTTTTCATTGATATTTAAATGATTTATAAAGGATCTTCCAAATATAGAGAATTGTTTGAAAAAGGATAGTTCTCTTAAGTAACTGATGCTTTTTCTCTTTGATTTTATTTAAGGTGTTAATGTCTATTGTGTCTAAGGGAACATATAACCTAAAGAGAAACTTTGGACAAGGCTTTATCCACATTATTATAAAATTCTAAATAATAAAAATCTAACTTGCAGTTATGAGATTGATATCATTTTTGAAAATTCTCTGAAATAACAGAAATAAATTAGTGCGCCTGCTTCAACCCTGTTTTTAATGGTTATGCAATATAGAAACAATAATTCTCAGAAGTGTAAGTTCACATGTAGGTGATCTTTGTATTTATGTTAGAACGCTTTTTTAAAAAAATCAGGTTCATTTGTTGCATTTAACATTTTGCAGAGGCTAGAAAGAACTTTTATTGTATTTTTAAAGGCTTTGTTATTATCATTTAGTCTGTTGATGTTTGTGGCATATTTATTCATTTTCCCAAGAGAGCATTTTAGCTTTCTCTAATTTGTAGCTCTTTACTTGTTGTTTTTTCTTAATCAAAACTTTATTGCTTTAACTGAATATTTTACAACAAAGTATTAACATATTTCTGTAGTAACTTTCTGTTTAACATCTAGTGCTTTACAATCAAGGAAGCTAAAATTAGCATTAGATGAAAAAGTTTTTTTTTTTAAATAAAAAATACTGACTCTCATAGTTTATTTTTAGGGTAATATTGACAGAGTTTTTAATTGCAACTGGTCTAAATCCAAGAATTTCAGGAACAGAGGTGATATTCAATACTATCAGATGTTAAATAAGTTCAAGAATTAAAAGTGTTCATTTGAGAGGTTCATAAGCGACTGATACTAGAAACCTTTAACTTTGTTACATCAAGGTTATGAAGCTTTCTCCAACCCCTTGAGTTAAGAAGAGAGGGTAGATTTCAATATTGATTCAGGTTGAGGGTGCTAGTGAGAGAATAATTCAAGTACATATTGACCATGGGGCTAGAATAAAAATGAGGCCAGGAAAGGGCTGACTTATTCAGAAAAAGTGGAGAGGCTGGGCTCGGTGATTCAGCCTGTAATCCCAGCACTTTGGGAGGCCGAGGTGAGTGGATTGTCTGAACCCGCGGGTTTGAGACCAGCCCAGGCAACTTGGCGAGACCTCATCTCTATAGTAAATAAAAAATTAGTCAGGTGTGTTAGTGCACACCTGTAGTTCCGGTTACTTGGAAGGCTGAGGCAGAAGGATTGCCTAAACCCAGCAGGTTAATGGTGGGGTAGCCGTGAGTGTGCCACTGCACTCCATCCTGGGCAACAGAGTGAGATTCCAACTCAAAAAAAAAATTAGTAAAGAGATCAGAGATACATAAAGTGGTATAATGAGGTAACAGAATAAGAGCTAAATGAGTAGAATGTTGTGGTTAGACAGGGAAATTGTATTATAGATTATTTCAGAGCTGAAGCGTAGTGGGTATTCATATATTATATAATATACGCTTTTTTTCCTCAAACATTTTCAGAAGTCAGGAGGATTTTCTTCTTTGTCAGTCCACAGAATTGTCAAAACCTTGTAACTAATCTCTCTTCTTTCTGGTCATTATCAATTCCATTGAAACTTGTACATGAACTTCACTTAAACTGATTAAAGCACTCTCTTCCTTTTATTTGTCTACTTGAAAACATTTGGTGGCTTCCCATTTCCTATTGCATCAAATTTAGACTTTCTAACTTGGTATTCAAGATCTCTCCTCAGTTTGGGTTCAACATATTTTCTATTATTCAAAGACAAGAACTGTTTGACAAAAAAGCCAGACTCTTTATTCTGAGCTAGATTTGAGTGGCTAAGGCCTGAGGCATAGTCTCAAGAGGTCCTGAGAACATGGGCCCAAGGTGTTTGGATTACAGCCTGGTTTTATACATTTTAGGGAGATGAAGTGACTGGCAAAGACATAAATCAGTACGTGTGAGGTTTACATTAGTACAGCCCAGAAAGGCAGGACATCTCAAAGGGGTGGGGCTTACAGGTCATAGGTGGATTCAAAGATTTTTCTGATTGGCAATTGGTTGAAAGAGTTAATCCTATCTAAAGAATTTGACACCAATAAAAAGAAATTCTTGAGTTCAGATAAGGGAGATTGTGGAAACCTGAGTTCTTGTTAAGTACATCAGACTTCAGAGAGAATAGATGGTCTTAAAAAGTGTCAGACTTTTCCCAGGGAAGGAGATTATTTACAGATGCAAATTTCCCCAAGAGATGGCTTTGCAGGGTCATTTGAAAAAATGTCAAGAAACTTATTTTGGGGCAAAATGTTTTTAATTTCCTTTAGGGCCTGCTCTCTATCGTGTGATGCTATTCCAGAGTCAGATTGGAATTTGGTGTCTTATTGCCATAGAGTCTGTTTTATCAATCTTATGATCTCCATTTTAATGTTAATGCTAATCAGTTTGTGCCTAGACTCCACAAGGAAGGGGTTATAATGAGGTGTGTCCACCTCCTTTTCTGTCATAGCTTGATGTTTAGTTTTTCAGGCTTCCATTATCCTAGAGGTGGTTTGTTCAGTTGGTTAGGGGAGTTTTTTTACTTTTAGTTTACAAACTCTACATTCTACCCACTGTGAACTATATACCCTCACCTCGAATATACATTTTGACTTCGTACTTATATTTATATCATTCCCTTTATCTATAATATTCTTTTTTCTTTTCACATTTTATTTTTCATTTTATCTTATTTTTTGAGTTGGAGTCTGACTCTGTCACCAGGCTGGAGTGCCGTGGCACAATCACCACCGCCACAGCTTCAACTTGCTGGGCTCAGGTGATCTCTCCTCCTCAGCCTTCCAAGTAGCTTGGACTATAAGCATGTGACACCATGCCCAGCTAATTTTATTTTTTAGTTTATTGTATAGACAGGATCTCGCCATGTTACCTAGGCTGGTCTTTAACCCTTGAACTCAGGCAATCCTCCGGTCTTGGCTTCCCAAAGTGCTGGGATTACAGGTGTGAGCCTCTACACCTAGCTACATTTTGCACTTTAAAACAATTTTTTCTGATGAACTCAAACCTCGTCTCTAATGCTATGTCCACATACAATTATCTCTCTGAGGTTTCCCTAATCATCCTAACTAAAAGTGATTCTCTCTTCCTAATAATTTGGTAGTGCTTAATTTTTGTCACTCCTATGTTACTGATAACATATACTCTCTTGTATTTTGGGTTATTTTAGTACACATCTTGTGAAGACACTCAGCAAATGTTTGTTTATAATTATAATGCCCCAGAAAGGGCTGACTCAATTAGTCTCTTTAGTTTTCTTTTATTAAAATTAAAATAAGTATATTAATACATAAATATTCATAATTGAACCATAGGGAGCAGAGTAGGAAAGAACATAGATTTTAGAACCAATAGGGCTCAAGTATTGATGTCACTATGTACTTGTTATATGATTTTCAGCAAGTCAGCCTCTTTGTACCTCAGTTGTCTTCACCTATAAAATGATGTATGACATGTATCTAAAGGGATTGCTAAGAGATTTTTTTGGGGTTTGTTTTAGTAAGATATACATTTTTCTCAGTGCTATGAAATATTTTTTTCTTTTTTTTGAGTCAGAGTCTCACTCTGTCATCCAGGCTGAAGTACAGTGGCATGTTCATGGCTTGATGCAACCTCGACCTCCTGGGCTCAGGCCTTCTTTCAGGTTCAGCCTCCCAAGTAGCTAGGACTATGGTGTGCACTCCCACCACACCTGGCTAGTTTTTTTTTTGTAGCATCGAGGTCTCACTATGTTGCCCAGGCTTGTCTCAAACTCCTAGGCTCAAGCGATTTTTCTAGTCTCGGCCTCCCAAAGTGCTGGGATTACAGGTGTGAGCCACTGCATCTGGCCGATTTATATAAGTTTCAGCAAGGAGGACAATTAGACCCACTGATATAATATTCTTTTATCTGGGGAAAAGGAAGTCAACACCTAACCAAAATGCCAGCGTCTTAAAAAACCAGAATAAACTTTAGAGCAGGTTAGATTGTACTACATTCCCTTTATATAATGGATGAGAAAACTGAGATCTAGAGAGTTTGAAAGAAGATAGTCGACATAGTAAAGAATATGGACTTTGGGGGTTAGAAAAGACTTTTAAGTCTGTGCCCTGCTATTTATATAGCTAATGTGATCTTGAGTCAATTACTTAGTCTAAGATCTAGTTTTTTTTTGTTTACCAAAGTAAGGATAATATTATCATTTCAGGAATGTTGTGAATATTAAAGAAATATTGCTTATAAAAAACACAGTACAGAGAATGGCACATACTAAATTCTTTTTACTCTTGTCATACTTATCATCTGTAAAGTTACTTGCCTAAAATTCTATAGTGTGAGAACTTGTACTCAACCTAGTTTTGCTTTATTCTGTTATAATTTT
Source organism: Carlito syrichta (assembly GCF_000164805.1). Taxonomy (NCBI): domain Eukaryota; kingdom Metazoa; phylum Chordata; class Mammalia; order Primates; family Tarsiidae; genus Carlito; species Carlito syrichta. The sequence continues at coordinate 307,485 of NW_007252795.1, forward strand.
TGTTCTGTGTCATAATTATATCTTTCTTGACTAAAAATCAATAAATAGCATTTATAGGAAGTATAATAAACTGATTCATAGATTTATGTCTTCATTTAAAATCTCTATATAGCATTAACAGAAAATGTAGTGAAATAATTCATAGGTTTTTTTTTTTTCCTCAAATCTCCCCAAATCCTGTCTTCTCTGGAAGTATTTATGCAGTTTCATTTACATGCAGTTTAGGTTATTTGTGATTTCATTACTACAATGGTTATGTTTTATTTTTAAATATTCTTATTTAATGTTTTGCTGTATATTTTATAATCAGTTGCAAAGCAAACTTTAAATAAAGTGACCCTTTCTGTTTTTATTAAGATTCCTTTTTTTCCTTGGTAATTTTAATATGACTATCACTTAAATTTTATAGAGCTAAGTCTCTACTAATAGAAATGTTTTACTTAATAACTGATATATAGAAAGAACTACTATATAATCTTAGAGTGTACACACTGTTATACTGGTGTTAAATTGTAAATTTATAGTGTCAGTCATGTACCTACCACAGATAAACTATAACCAAGTATGACAATGACTGATAGTTGTTCCCTAATACTGGTTCCCCCCACCCGGCTAATTTATTTTTCCCAAGCATATCGCTAACTAGATTAAAAACATCATTTCTCCAGTCTCCTTTGCAGCTAGATGTAGTCACTTGACTATGTTTTGGCAAGAGTTGTACAAGCAGAAGTAATGGGTGCAAGTTTCTGAAAGAGACCTTGACGGAAGGGGTGCACATCCTTCCCTCCCCACCCACCCCCACCTTCCTCACTGACTGAATTGTGGGCATGTTAATTGGGACATCAGTGGAAACCACATACTGACACTGGGCAAAGCTGTAAGATAGAAAACCCTAGTAAACCATGATGCTATACTGCGTATACTGGCCTTTCTACATCTGAACGGGACAGAGATAAACTTGTATCTTTTATAAGACATTAGCTTTTGGGCTTTCTATCACTCATGTATGGTCAAAACTAATCCTAATACACAAAAATAGCTTGACAAAGAAAGTTCATCCTGTTATCAACATGTCTTTACATTTCATTTGTTTTATTGGAACTTTGTGGTCTCTTTTGATGGTTTGTTTTAGGAGAATAGAAAAGGAAACAATAGAAACAAAAAGTAACTGACTAGGAGAGGGGATTAGGAAACAATTACAGAGTAAGACATTTGGGCTAGATTTTAAAGTATGAATTAGAAGAAAATCTAGAAAGAGATATATAGATTTGAAAGAATGCGTTCAGAGATGTGCAGAAATTTTTGTTTAACATTGCTTAAATATAAAATTTGAGGAGGTAAATGAGCCCCACAGTTAGTTGTTATAGGAATTATAAACTGAGAAGTTTGGCTATGTTCCTAGTGATGGCTTCTTTTAATATTACTAAATTTAATATTTTTATGTTTCTTCATTAAATATTTTTTAAAAATATCTTTTGATATGGGTGTTGAGTAGTGAAGAACAATTTATTTATCACTACTTTTTAAGATGCTAGGTGCTTTCTATTGGAACGTTTAACAAATTTAAAAGACATATCATTACATTTACAGATGACAAAACTGAGACTCAGAAAGGTCAAGTGGCTTTTCCAGTGCGTTCTAATTGGTAGTTAAGTCATTATTTGAAAAGTACAAAACTCAGTCATTTCTAGAACAAGTCTACTATGTATTATCTGACCTTTATTTTTCCACTTTTCTAATATAAAAGTAGTGTTTTCTTCCATTTTAAAATATCTTTGGTAAAATATATTAACAGTTATCAAGCCAGAAGTAAAAGTCTAAGTGGGAATTTCCATATTTTATGCCAACCAATAAATCAAAAAATATTAAAATTTTAAAATATTGTAGTAAGGTTATAAACTATATCTTTTTTTCCTTTATTTATTATAGAGATGTGGTATACAATTCGGGGTTAGGTATGCAGACGTTGATTATGCAGGTACCCTTGTTGATGAGGTATGCCCCCCTCCCCTAGCAGTTTCCTTTAACTGCTAATCCCACCCCCCTCCCCTGACAGTTTCCCACTATTGCCAATGGCTTTCTTATAGTATTATAATTGTTCAAGGTCTGCTTATGAGTGAGAACATATGGTACTCTGTTCTTTGTTTCTGTGAGAGGTCACTGAGTATGAGTGACTCTAAATCCATCCAAGTTGCTGCAAAGTCCATATGTTTGTCCTTCTTTATGGCTGCATAATATTCCATTGTGTATATGTACCACATTTTTTAACCAGTCTGGCTTCGATGGACACCATGGTTGGTTCCATGTTTTTGCTATTGTGAATAGAGCTGCAACAAACATACGTGTGCAGGTATCTTTTTTGTAGAATGATTTTAGTTCCTACAGGTATATTCCCAATAGAGGAATTGCTGGGTCATATGGAAGGTCAATTTCTAGTTCTTTCAGAAACTGCCACACTGTTTTTCAAAGAGGTTGCACTAGTTTGCATTCCCACCAACAGTGTAGAATCGTTCCCCTTTTCTCCGCATCCTTGCCAGCATCTGTTGTTTGTTTTATTAATGATGGCTGTTCTTATAGGGGTTAGGTGGTATCTCAATGTGGTTTTGATTTGTATTTTTCTGATGACTAGTGAGGCTGAGCACTTTTTCATGTGTTTGTTGACTGCTCATATATCTTCTTTTGAGAAATGTCTATTCATGTCGTTTGCCCACTTTTTAATGGGGCTGTTTGTTTTTTTCCTTTCGGTGTGTTTGAGTTCCTTGTAGATTTTAGATGTTAGGCCTTTGTCAGGTATACAGTTGGAAAATATTTTTTCCCATTCTGTGGGCTGTCTCCCTGCTCTCTTGTTTTTTTTTGCTTTGCAGAAGCTCATTAGTTTGATGAATTTCCACTAATCTATCTTATTTCTATTATGGGCATTTAGGGTTCTGAATAGGAATTGGTTGCCAGTTCCAATTTCCATAAGGGTGCCTCCTGGGTTTTCTAAGATTCTTATAGTTTGAGGTTTTACATTTAGGTCTTTGATCCATTTAGAGTTAATTTTTGTGTATGGTGAGGTGTAGGGGTCCTGTTTCAGTCTTCTGCATATGATCAGCCAGTTTTCCCGGCATCATTTACTGAGAAGGTTCACCTCTCCCCAGTGGTTGTTGTTGGAGACTTTGTCAAAGATGAGTGGGTTGAGAAATTGAGGTTTTGCTTCCAGAATCTCTATCCTGTTCCATTGTTCTATGTGCCTGTTCTTGTACCAATACCAGGCTGATAAACTATATCTTAAACATTTTGCTTTTTAGGGTCTGAATATTTTCAGTAATATATTCAAAATTTGTACGTAGCAGCCACTTAAATTGCTTCATATAGATCTATATTTTTATTGCTGTTCCTAAATGTAATTTGGGGTAAAAGAAACCCTCCATTCACCTCTACTGCATCTCCCTTATAGTTGCATTCTTTTAAACATATAACAATTTACAAGAACTAAAAGCATTCATGGTGTTTTCTGACTGACTGCAGATATAAACACCATGCTGCTCAGATTCAAGTTAAAGTTCTTTTGAACTAGTAAGAGTGTACAATGTTACACAATCACTTGATTTAAAGATAGTTAGATTCTTATCTATCTGAAAATTCTAAATGAGCTACCATTTAATAAATCTGTCTTAAAAAAAGAAACTTTTGCAGATTGAGTAATAATTATAGAAGCATCAGAGGCTATAAAATAAAAAAGTTTTCTACTTTGGTTTGTTGTTTTCTTATTGTAATAAGCACAGACTCTAGCACCTAGCCTCGGTAAATGTTTTCTGAATTAAATGACTTGAAATTTAATTTGGTTAGTAAATTGTTCTCTTCTCCTCACACTATGTAGAACACTAATGCATACTTCTACTGTGAGATGTACATTTACAGAAATGTCAGTTAAGGAGTATATAAAAATATCAGTATTATCTGCAAAAGTTGTTTAAAAATGATAAAATAGGTGTTATATACTGAGTTACAAAATTAGGATATTTGACCTTTTTGCTCTTTTTCTATAAATATACAAAGGAAAAATGTGGAGAAGAATGGATTTTGACAAAAATGGAAATTTTTTTGTTTTTATTCAAAAATTAGCATCTTATGAGTGTTTTTAAAAAGTTTAACGAATGCAAGTACTCCCAATGCTGTCCTTTCATTCTGTCGCCCGGACTGGAGTGCAGTGGCATGCTCCTGGCCACTGCAGCCTCAGCCTACTGGGTCTGGGGATCCTTCCAAGTAACTGGAACTACAGGCACATGCTACCACGCCTGGCTAATTTTTGATTTATTGTAGAGACAGGGTCTCGCCAAGTTGCCTGGGTGGGTCTCGAACCCACAGGCTCAGGCAATCCATTCGGCTCGGCCTCCCAAAGGTGCTGGGATTACATGCTGAGCCTCCAGCCCAGCCATAAATGCATTTTAGGCAGATTTTTAAAACATTAATTCAGTATGTACATTTCCATTATAGTGTAAGATAGTACATGTGAACTTTCCAACATGCAGAGTATGCTATTTATTTTGCAAATAGCAATCTAATGTTTACAATTTTATTCTCTGGTTTTCTTTCTCCTCAAAAGAAACCCCTCGGTTTTTTTTTAAATAAAATTCATGATTTTGGCCTCTGCACTGCCCTTACCATTGAATATTCCTTTGTCTTTTTATTTGTTTATTCCTCTAGAACCTTTATATTTTCTGTGTTATCATTATGGAAAGGAAGTTTCAGAAATCATACACGTTTGGCACTAACTCAAGTGTCACAGTTCATTTCAAATATTATCTCCTCCATAAAACCTTTGAATCTTCTACAATTGGAATTAATCTCCCCATCATTTCTGCCTTTCAAGGTTTTTCTGTTGCAGCAGTGTTCTTCAATGTGTGGATACTATTGGACCTGAGGATGCAGATACACTCTCTTTGGGGAGAAAGAAAGTTAAAATCTTCAATGTTAATAGAAAAGAAATTAATATAAGTATAGTTTTAGATCCTCTATTCTTAGATCCTGCTGCCCACCTTATAACCAATTACTACCTTGTGTTTTCAGGGCTATGATTATGTTTAGTTATGTCAGACTAATGAGAAAAGAACAAAAATAGATTTGATTTGTAAATAGTTCGCTTGTATCAAGTGAAAGCCTGATGACATCAGAGTATGCAGTAGTATGAATAGAAAGAAATGATGAGAATATGAAATTATTTGAGGAACACTAGACTATTGGCGTGTCAAACCTAAATGTAACTGGAAAACAATGGAAAAGTAACAGTCAATACCATTCATGTTGGAAATAATAGTTCATTTTCACAATAACATCGTATGATGCTAATTTAAAATCTCTTAGTTTTATAACTTTCATGTACATCTTTATAAATTGTTTTTGTATTATATTTTAATTTTTAGATTAGAAAATAAAGTTTACTTAAAAAGTAGATCAGAGAAAACGGTTGGTTCCACCTCTCCAAGATTGGAGAGGATGTCAGATGCTTAAGGAACATCTGGTCTGTTTTGGTATTATATTTTAATAAGATCTGGAAGCAAAAGAAAGAGTTTATTCTTATTATAGCTTTATTTTTTCATTTTTCAGTAATATAATTCATTTAATACAGGGAAGTCCATGAGACTTTTTTTCTGTTTTCAAAAGGGGACCATATATAATTAAAGTTTCTGAAACATTATTATAGAGTCTTTAGATGCCTTATGTGATGATTGTGTCTTCAGCTGTTTTACCTATTAGACTGTAAACTCTACACAATAGTAAAGGCATAGATTATATTTTATTCATCTTTGCAGTCCCATTAGCGTCTATCACAGTACCTAGTAGTGGCCCAGCAGGTATTTATGCAATGAATTTTCCTTTGCTGGTGTGCTAAGTGTGATACAAAGAGAATTAACAGACATTTTTGCCTCTTAGTGTGTTGATAATCTGTCAGACTGAACTAGAATGTGTAATATAGAAAACATAAAGCATATATTTTAACAATTTGAAATTCATATGAGTTAACAGAGTCCCTTTTTTTTTTTTTTTTTTTTTTTTTTTTGAGTTGGAGTCTCACTTCTGTCACCCAGACTGGACTGCAGTAGCCACTCTCGGCCACCGCAGCCTCTACCTGCTGGGCTCTGGTGATCCTTCCGCCTCAGCCTTCCAAGTAGCTGGAGCTACAGGTGCGCGCTACCACGCCCAGCTAATTTTTTTGATTTATTGTAGAGATGAGGTCTCGCCAAGTAGCCCAGGCTGGTCTCGAGCCCGCGGGCTCAGGCAATCCACTCACCTTAGCCTCCCAAAGGCGCGGGATTACAGGGTGAGCCACTGAGCCTGGCTCTTTTTTTTTTTTTTTTTTTGAGTTAGCGTCTCACTCTATCACCCATGCTGGTGTTCAGTGGCACACTCACAGCCGCCCCAGTGTCAACCTGCCAGTCTCCTGCTATCCTCCTGCGAGCCTTCCAAGTAGCTGGAACTACAGGCATGTGCTATCACGCCCGGCTAATTTTTTTATTTATTGTAGAGACGAGGTCTCACCAAATTGCCTGGGCTGGTCTTTGAACCCGTAGGCTCAGGCAATCCACTCACCTCGGCCTCCCAAAGTGCTGGGATTGCAGGTGGAGCCAGTGAACCTGGCCAACAAATTCCTCTTTTTAAAATTAAATATCCCCTAGGATTTTGATACTTACTCTGTGGTATGAATTTTCTTAATTAAATAATCAAAAAATTTTTTTCCTCTTAGCTAAGGATCTGTAGGGTGACAGCAGGAGAATGAAAGATTTCATGGCAAGCTAGAACTGAGCAGGAAAATATAACCAGAGTGCTTTCAGGGAGGGAACATGACAGTACATCATTGAAAAAATGTAGTTTTTTCTAGTTAGGGCAACTTGAGAGCATTGGTTACTTAGGAAAGAGGAGAGATGTGAGAAGGGACTGGAAAGAGATATATGGTAAGGTACTGAAGATAACATCTCCCACCTTTGGGTGCCTGGGCAACATTCCCTTTAACTTAAATGGAAATAAAACTGGCATAAATTAAAATCCTGAAGAATAATATAGCAAGTACATTTTCTACTTTTCTGTTATGATTGGTTTTTCTGTAATGTTACCACAACATAGAGTTCAGCTGTCTTGCTGACTTCAATGTCTTCTTATTTCCTGTTTAAATTGGATTACCTGTTCCTGAATTTCCAAACCATGTAAATTTAGCCTTGTTCTATCTATATAAATTCATTTCCCTCTACTTTCCAACACACATTTGTTTATAGTTAGAATACTTCTTTAGCCACAGTATAATGATAATTTTGTTCATGTGTCTTTTTTCACACATTTCCTTTTCTTGAAGTGCTATTACCTATTATCCAATGCCCGTTCATTCTTCAGATGGTCTTGTAATCTTTTCTGACAGCTAGTTCTAGTTCTAAATTGCAGAAACTAGATCTCTAAATAATATTGTACTTGGCTATATCACAGGCCCTTAAATCAACATGTTCAAACTTGAACACATTTTCTTTGAATTTCCCAAAAGCCTTTTCCTCCTTATATGTTGCCTGTGTTGGTCAGTGATATTAACATTTATTCGGCCATTCAAGCTACAAATATTAGTTATCTTCAACTACTTCACAAATTCAGATCTAATCTAATATCAAATCCTATTGATTCTCTATATGTAGCATAAGAGCTAATGTGTGTGGTTTTCTTACTGTTTGCCAGGTACTAATCTAAACACTTGACCTGTAGTAACTTAATTAATCCTCTTAATTTTAAGAGTTAGACTCTATTATTATCTCTCTTTGACATAAGAAAGAAATTATGTACTTGCTAACAGAAGTACATATCACCACCATGAGACTGTGCAGCCAAAAGAGAAAGAAAATTTAATATCATCAAGCTCAATTTACAGGGAAAAAAAGGACGGGGGGACATGTTAAATGACACCAGAGGGATATAGTCAGGAACATCCAGACTCTAGAAAACTCTAAAAGACAAAAGGACCTAGTTTCTTCAGCTAAAAATCTTGAATTAAAAAAGCAACAAAAGTGATTATCTGGAAGCAGTTATAGATTAAAAGTGACTTGAGAGTTACCTCAGCCAGTTCCAATGTGTGGATTTTATTTGAGTCCAGATTCAAACAGTGTAGAAATATAAGACAATGAGATTGTAAAAATTTTACGTATGATAATAATTTGGGGCTATCTATATAAAAGGCATAAATCTGTACCACAAAAGAATAAGTATCTCTGTTAAAGGCTAAGCTTAAGAAAAAAGTGTATTCACCACTTTTTTTTAACTTAGCATCTCTGGTAAGAAAGAATTTGATAAGGAAATGATAGAATATCTAGCCCAATACCATTATCATACCTAGAATAAATTATGATTTTACCAATTCATACTTTTCCTGCAAAGAGAAGTTTATTATTGTGTTATACTTCCTCAGTATTCAGTATTTGTTTCATAGAAATATGGGAAACTCAAGAGAATAAGAACTAAGATTTCTAAAACCTCTATAAAAATGATGATGATGATAATAAGTAATAGTCAACATTTGAGTGCTTAATTATGTGCTGAGCACCCTTTTATGAGTTTATGGCTTTAATTTATTTCACCCCCTTAACTTCATGAGGGGGGAGGTATCATTGTTATCCTCATTTTACAGGTGGGAAAACTGAGCTGAGGAGAAGTTAAGCAATTTTCCCAGGGTCACATGGCAGCCAATGAAGTTCAGTGTTCAGGCCCAGGCGTTTGACACAGAGTCTGTATGTTAACTACTGTGCTTCTCTTTTTGCCATGGTATGAAGTGCTTTTAATAGTAATCTTACTTATTTCATTTATCTAGGAATGTCTTGATTTCGCCTTTATTTTCAAAGTAAAATTTTGCTGGATATAGAACTCTTGGTTGATAGGTTTTTGTTGTTGTTGTGTTTTTAAGCACGTACTGCCTTCTTGCCTCCATGCTTTCACGTGATAATTCGGCTATTATCTCATTGAGGATTCCTTATACATAACAACATATAACAAGTTGTTTTTCTCTTGCTGCTTTCAAGATTCTCTCTTTGACTTTCAACAGTTGATTGTAATGTGTCTTGGTATGGATCTTTTTGAGTTTATCCTGCTTGAAGTACATTGTACTTGTTGGATATAGATACATAGATTCATGTGTTTCCTCAAATTAGGGAAGTTTTCAGCCATTTTTTTTTTTTTTTGAAATATTGTTTCTTCTGCTTTCACTCTCTCTTCTTCTCAATGTATATGCTAATACACTTGATGGTACAGTTTCCCGCAGGTTCCATAGGCTCTGCTCTCTCTTCTTCATTTTTTTTCACTTGACCTATCTTCAAGTCTGTTGGTTCTTTTTTTGCCTGCTCACATCTGCTGTTAACCCATCTAGTGAAATTTTTATTTCAGCTACTGTGCTTTTTAGCTCTAGAATATCTCTTTGGTTCCCTTTTAAAATTGCTCTTTATTGATATTTTCATTTTGTTCATACATTGTTTTCTTAGTATCCTTTCGTTCTTTGTTCATGGTTTCCATTAGTGCTTTGAGCATATTTTAGGCAGGGAATTTGTTGCTAGTAGATCTGCCCTACAAGAAGTGCTAATGGGGATTCTGCAGGCTGAAATGAAAGGATCCTAGGTAGTAACAATTCAAAGCCATCTGAAGAAATAAAGAACTCTGGTAAAGGTAAACAGGAAGAGAACATAGCACCTTGAAGGGCAGAGAGTAAGCCAGTGTGACTGGAGTACAGAGAATAAGAATAATGGTTTGAGATAAGTCACCAGGAAATACAGGAAATAGTACACCAAAATAAGGAATTATGTTTGTTTACCCCAAGAGCATTGGGAAATTTTGAAGTATATTTAAATTGTCAACAACCCAATTTTAATTGAGGCTTATAGAGGTTAAGTAACTCACTCAAAGTCATACAATGATTAAGTGGTGAAACAAGGGTCGTGGCTCAGAAAGGTCTGAATCTAACATCTATACCAACCTATTTCTTAGAGATACAAATCTAAGAAATGTAAGAAATTATAAACTTGAAATTTCTGTGATCTGGAATTGTATATTACTTTAATATTTCAGCAGATGACTGTCTACTATGTTAAGGGATATGATTTTATCCTTTGCAAATGTAGTCACAATTCCATCAATTTTTTTAGCTTTGCTTGTGGCCTGTTTCTTCTCAGGAAACAGGTAAACCCACCGTGTTCAACACTGCCCATTAGAACAAAGATTTATTTGATCTGTTCTTATGGTTTCTTCTACATTTCAATCCCTGCCCTCTAAGGGAGAACAATAATTAGTTAATTATGTGCCTCATAGTTTCCAAGTATCATTTTGTCTTAGACTTATTAAGTAGCTGCTCCAAGTTGACATAATTAGTAATGGTTGTAACTAAGATTCAAATTCATATTTCTCTAGCTAAATACCATAATGTTTCTGCTACAGTGCACTGAAATAATATAAAACTAATTTGTGTTCAAGAGACTTTAATATGTATATTTAGAAACATAAAACAGACCAGACATGGGACTGGCACCTGTAATCCCAACATTTTGGGAGACCAAGTTGGGAGGATTGCTTGAGCCCAGGAGTTTGAGACCAGCCTAAACAACATAGTGAGACCTCATCTCTACAAAAAATAAAATAAGAGAAAATAGCTAGATGTGGTGATACACGCCTGTAGTCTTAGTTTCTTGGCAGGCTGAGGCAGAAGATCCCTTGAGACCAGAGTTCAAGACTACGGTGAGCTGTGATAATACCAGGCTGGATGACAGAAAAAGACCCCAACTCAAAGGAAAAGAAAAAAAGGAAAGAAACAGAAGGCATAATTCTCAGTAAATACTTACTAGCTGAATGAATGACAGAAAAAGGATTATGGAAGAACATAATTCTAGAATCAGTCACTATGTGCCCTGAGGCTATTTTATGAGATACATTTTTCAGCCCACTAATATACTGCCAGTCATTCTCATTTAATTATTTTTTATACCTCAGTTTTAGTGTTGCTATACAGTAAGGGGAGAAACATGAAGAAAACTGTCATATGGAAAGTTGTTTGTTCTCAAAAATTCTGCCTGATAATGCATTCCCTAGGTAGGAATTGTTAGCTATTCATTCAGTCAATATATTGTATGCTTTACATTCTGTCACTCATTCATTCATTTATTCATTCAACAAATATTTATGGTATGCTGGCTTATGTGCTTCTACTGTCTAGATATTGGGATTACTCTAGTTAATAAAACAAAATTCCTTCTGCCATTAAGTTTACTTTTTAGTGGGAAGGGAGAAGTAAACAAATACATGAATAAAATATTCTCATATATTGATAAATGCTCCAAAGGGGTATGGAGGAAGGAAATTATGATAGCACAGGCAGTGGGGTGGAATTGAGGGCAACACATATATAACAGTCAGAGAAGACCTCTCCAGTGAGGTCGTATTTGTATTAAGAAATTAATCACCAAAGGGTCCCAGCTTTGTGAAGAACTGAGGAAATAGTGATCACAGTGCCATTGAGTCTGGAATATTGTGAGCTGTGGGAATAAGGCAGGCAGATATCATCAAAAGTAATGTAAACGTTCTGTCTAATGTGAACAGGAGCCACTGGAAGATTTCTTGGTTGGTTGATTTATCTACCCCTCCCTTCATCATGTTTAATTTGAGGATGTTTTACATTGAACTTTTCTCCTATTGGGAGTTTTTAAGGAAGAAGCTATATCTAGCAAATTAGTGGCAATAAAGCATTATTATAAATACTTTATGCTTTGTATTAATGTGTATTTTTGGTGACATTCTGCTGTCTTCTTCTTAAATTATATGTCCTTGCTAGCATATTTAAGAAGCTTCCATTATCTTAAAGAGAAATTCATGATTATGACTGATTTCTTGATTCAATAAATATTATGTTGTTCCTTTCATATTACTTATTAAATTTATGAAAGCAGAAAATGCACTGTTCCCCCTCTCTTCTTTAGAAGCTTGTATTCTAGTGAAGAAATAGACACATAAACCATTTACTATAGATATGGTAGATGCCACAATAGAGGTATTGTATAATGCTTTTTGAATACAGAAAGCATGATATAATTCCTTTGATGAGGTGGCAAAGACCTCATCAAAAATACTCAGTATATGGAGATTTTCCACTAGTTTTTTGAAGCCGTGTAGAATATAAGTATCACTATTTGAATAGGGATGCTGATGTTACAAAAAGTCTTTAGAAAGAATCTGTGATTTCTAGCTGTATAGCAAAGTCAACAAGTGATATCTGATTTAATATACATGAGAAAGTTGAATTTCTCTTCTAAGTGGCGAGTGAAAAAGCAATATGTTGTTCTTTGTTACTATTACCCTCGTCCCCTTCTGTTTTCTCTCACCCTTTTTTCTCCATTCTCCATATTTGTAAGTTTACATGAGGTGGGAAGAAGATAAACTGTTAAAAGTTTTGAAGGAATTTTTTGCCAGGTTTTTGAGGGTTGGTGGATATGACTATAAAAAAGGGAGCTGGGGAAGTCTAGATCTTTCTCTAATTCAAAATCTCAGCTATGACTATACAATGCTTTCCACCATAATATTAAACAGGAATTCTCATAAATAAGACTTGCCAGAGTGATATGAGATGATTGCCAGTACAACTGGAATGGGCAATATGACCATGGAGAAAGTAATGTGATTTGTAAGTCTGTTTGGCTGGAATCAGGGGGAAGGCTCTTAGAAAGTTAAAGCTAGGCAGATTCTTAAAGTGAAAGTGAACACTTAGAAATAAATGCAGAGGGCCCTCATTCAAGAATATGACATGAGGAGAAATAAGACCAATGTAACATAGCTTAGGCTATAAGTATTCTGAAAGAATTGAAGGAACTGAAAGAGAAAGGATTATTTAATATTTGCTAATATAAATATTGAATCAAAAGCTTTAGTGTGGTGTTATGTAAAGACTCAATATATAGAGTGAGTATAAAAAATTATAAAAGAAAAATAGCAGTAGTAGCAGCAGCAGAATTTCAAATGAGGCTAGGAAACCTTTATGTAAAATTAACCTTTCAAAGTTAATTGCACAGAGTGTTTACCCATGAAACTAGTGTCTTCCTACAGATGATTTTTAACATTGAAAAAACTTCATGAGACTGAAGAAAAGGATAGTAGGCTTCTGATAAAGATGATAGATTGAACATAAAAATTTACTTCAGCTAACTGCTAAAGCCTCATTAATTTTATAGAAAAAAAATAGGATTTTCAAAAAGACATAAGCAAAGATACAGAAGAGTAATGAATGGCAACAAAATTCTGGAAGTTGGAAAGTAATGGATGAATAGTAACTGATTTATCAGACTGAGAGAACTGAATAACTGAATTATCAGATGACAGTGAAGAAGGACAAGAAAGAGCACAGTTTATACATTTGAAACCCCCAAAGACTCAGCAACGAGCAGTTCTAGGTATCTCTGGAATGGGACAGCAGGGGAGGAGAAGAAGAGTCATAGGTACAGGTGAAACTCTACATATAAAAACTATATGAAAATAGGAAACGTTTATTAGGCATCCATTAAACATGAGAAGTCTGTTCTACTAGTTTGATTCCTCATGTCTCTTCCACTTAACACAGTCAGATGGCAGAGCCTCCTTTACGCAATAGAGGACTGGAATTGTATTCTCTGGAGTTGATAAAATGGAGTCTTTGGATATAGGTAAATCAGACATCTTTAGGGATGTACAGTTCAGTGGTAATAAGTATAATCACATTGTTGTGCAGTCATCACCACCATCCAACTTCAGAACTCTTTTCATTTTATAATACTGTAATTCTGTATACTTTAAACAGTAATACTCCATTCCCCTTTTCTTTCACCTTTGGTAACCATCATTCTGCTTTCTGTCTATCATATCAGTATGATAATACAGTGTTTGTCTTTTTGTGACTGACTTATTTCGCTTAGCTTAATGTCCTTAAGTTTCATTCATGTTGTAGCATGAGTTAGAATTTCCTTCCTTATTAAGACTGAATGATATTCCGTTGTGTGTGTATATGAATAAATAAATATATATGTACACACACACACACACACACACACACATCATACCATATTTTGTTTACCCATTCATCTGTGGATAGATCTTTGGGTTGCTTCCAGCTTTTCACTACTGCGATATCAACATTTTTAAATGACATTTTTATTTATTTATTTATTTTTAGCATAGATTAAAATATTGCTGTATCATAACATTTAAAATGTTAAAAACACTTGCTAATGTCTGAAATTCTTTTAGTGTCAACAAATAAGCTTATCTGTCTTTATAATTTTTGTTCTAATTCAGAAAGGACATAATTGCATCCAGTTTGGTTTTTTGTACAAAAAGTTATCATTACATTTTTCTTATCATTGATTTTTGAAATAATAAAGACATCTTGATGTGCTATATAAGAACTCTTATCTGATGCATACAACTGAGGAATTTCGTGAATTGTCATTTTGTGTCTTTCATTGGCTTTTACTTTCCTATTAGTGCACCTCATACTTCTATTCTTTAACAAATTCAAAAATGCAAAAACATCAAAACCATCATGGCAACTATGTCAATGTTTAGCTGTGTGATACAAGGATTGTACACTCTAATCATTGCCACTCATGAATATACATCATATGCATTTAAAGTTCTTAGTCTGTTCTTTTTTTGCTTACAGAAAAGTTATTATTTTATTTATTATTTATTATTAAAAATGAAAACTTAAACACATTACTTCATTTAAAAATGTGAACACTTTGAGAAGTTTTGTTTCCATTTAAAGTACTTGATTGTGAGCTCCTTGCCGTCAAAACTACCTCATTCATATGTTTGTTCACAGTGTTGAAACTTAAGCCCTCAAACTTGTTTACAATAAATATTTAGTGGGTTAAATGGGGTTTTAATGTGTATTTGTAATTAGTTGCTCTTCTGTTCAGCAGATATGTATATTATTTCATACATGCTGTGATTCACTTACTTTCTATTAATTATTCTTTTCTAGTGTGCCATTTAAGATATAAGGCATTACTATATAAGTACTTGGGGACCAATTACCAAATGACTGCAGCAAAATAAATCATTTATGCCTTTTTTTTTGAGTTGGAGTCTCACTCTGTCACCCAGACTGGAGTGCCAGTGACTTGCTCCCGGCCACTGCAGCCTCAACTTGCTGGCCTCCGGCAATCCTTCTGCCTCAGCCTTCCAAGTAGCACGCACTACCACATCTGGCTAATTTTCTTGATTTATTGTAGAGATGAGGTCTCGCCAAGTTGCCCAGGCGGGTCTCAAACCCGTGGGCTCAGGCAGTCCACTCACCTCAGCCTCCCAAAATGCAGGATTGCAGGCTGAGCCACCGAGCCCGGCTCATTTATACCTTTGCCACACAGATATGGTTAGCACTGGCTAAAGAATCAGTCAGACAATTGCAGTAGCTCCAGACCACTTCTTAACATGGGTTTTGCTTTGAGGAGTGGAAAAAGAATTGATTTTATTTTAGTTAAATGTTAATATTGAAAAGAGAATATTCATATTGTTAAAGAGAGCTAGCTTCATTATTAACTGAAGTTATACTTGTGTTTTCATAGGTAACACTCTAAAGATTTTTAATCTATTTTATCTGTCTTTAATTACTGTACTGTAATCATTTTTGTATACTCATATTGGGCTTTTAAGGCAAAATAGAGAAATTTTATTATTAGTCATCATATTCTTCAAATAAAATAAAAATGTATTTTAATAACTTAGAAGTCATCTGGAGGTCAAAGTTCATGAGTACATATAAATATTTTTCCCAAAGAATGAAAATTTACTACACTGGAAAGTGCACAACACCTGCCAATCTCTAGTCAAGTATAATGTTAATATTAATTTCTGAGGAATAAGAGAAATAAGTTCTGGCATATGATTTTAATTATTTACTATCAGCATACTTATTTTAATGGAAGAAATAAGACAAGCTACGAGAAAGTAACTTCCTCCTTTTGTATGTTTATTAAATTTAATTGCTTTCCTGTAAAAATTAAAAATATGTATTAATTTAAAAATTATTTTGGAGTATAAATTATTTCAGAATATGATATACCATCACATTAAGCATTATGATATTTTGGTCAACAGCAGACCACATATATGACATTGTTCTTATAAGATTATAATACTATCTTGCTATTGTACCTTTTCTATGTTTAGATATGTTTAGATACAGTGATCCTTTTTAGTATTTATATTTCAGGCCCATTTCTATTACAAATACATACCATTGTGTTACAGTTGCCTGTAGTATCCGGTACAGTAACATGCTGTATAGGTTTCTAGTATAGAAGCAATGGGCTATGCCATATAGCCTAGGTGTATAGTAGGCCTTATTATCTCGGCTTGTGTAAGTATACTCTGTGATGTCTGCACAAAGACAGATCACCTAATGACACATTTCTCAGAACATATCTTCATGGATAAGTGACATGTGACTGTAAATTGTGATTTAATATTTAGTACAAAAAACTGTTTTACTGTATTTGCTTTATACATTCCTTTAGAAACACACTTCGTTAATATTCCATATATTTGGAATCATGACATAAAGTTAGAGATGAGGTTTTTACTTAAAATTATAAGGAATCTTTGTGCAAAAATAACAGTATGAAATAGCAATAAAATTTTAATTTTATTATGACCTCTCTTATTAGAGGAAACCTGCTAATAATATTTTTTCTGTTAACCAGTTTCAGATTTACAGTTTTTTAGATTACTGTTTGGATCCACCTCATCCTACTTAATGATGTTAAGTAATGATTTCTTTGTTATTTGACTTATTTTACATTAAAAGGCAATTATTTATTGTTTCGCATACATTTATTTTTATCTTACCCATAAAGTTACGATCCCCTTAGTCCCTAGTAAAGGATATGTAATAAATGACCAGCTAATGACTAAAAGCAGGATCAAAAATGCAGGGTTAATTCTGAAATCATTGATTCTGCCAGTAGTTTTGTGACAGTTATGTTACTTATACTTGTTAGGTGAAAATGATAATTCTCACTATTTTTTGATAAAGTGTTTTGTATTTCTCAACCTTTTAAATGTACAAAAAATGTTAAATTATAAGTTGGTCAGGATTAAGCCTATTTCCAAAGATTGCCTATCTCTACAACTTAAGATTTCTGGAGAAACTAAGGAAATATTATAAATAAAGCTGAAAAAAATCTTAAAAATCATCTTAAGAGGTGGGTGTGGTGTGTGCACCTGTGGTCCCAGCTACTCGGAAGGCTGAGGTAGGAGAATCACTTGAACCCTGGAGTTCCAGGCTGCAGTGAGCTGTGAGCTTGCCATTGCATTCCAGCCTGGGCGACATAGTGAGATCCCAACTATAACAAACAAAGAAAAAATCTAACTAAGTTCAATATGTTCATTTGGGAAAATGAAATCTCAGACTGACCTGTTCTATGTTACACGGCTAGTTTATGGCAGAAACTCCAGTATCAGTGTCTAATTCCTAGTTCAGTTTTCTTTTTCTGAAAATTAAGTAACTTTCTTTGTTTCTCTTTAATGTATTCTTTTTTTTCATATTGTTTTAGAAAAAGGGTCACACTTCAGGTTTATTTCTGTTAATAGTGTCACCATTTCCTACATCAAGTATCACTTTAGGTGGCTCTCCTTTCTCTGGTTTCAGATAATCAAAACTTAACAGTGCCTATGATCTGTCATCAATATTTTTTGCATCCTTTGTTTTCCTTTCATTCCCAGCACCACTCTTTCAGGTCATGCTTAGATTGCCATAGTAGTTTACTTATTAGTTTCTCTGTCTCTGGTATCATGTCTCTTCTGCTTATATCTTTATGAATAACATTGTCACATAAACATATCTGAAATCATGATTTCTTTTTTCTATACCTTTGTTTAGGCTATTTTCTTTTTCTGGAAGATTATTTTTCCACCTGTCCATGAAGAATCAAATGCTAAACATTCTTCAAGACCCATCTCAAATCTCACTTTCTTCTCAGAACTGGCCATATAAAGGGAATGTAATTTGCAAAATCTGAGGTCAGGAAGTATGTGTAATCATTTGACATCTAGACATATGGTATCCTATTATCATGGAGTGCTAGAGCAGGAAGAAAATTGAGATACCACTTATTCACTTTACAGTTGAGTAAGTGCTTTTCCTAGAGTTAAATAATTAACACAAGTACTTGTAGAGTTCAGGGCAGAGATGTAAGTCGACTTAAGTCTTCTAACCTCTAATTCTAGAATTCCTTCTTAGGTAACACAGTTCCTCTTACTGGAAAAGTATGCTCTCTCCTTAGATAATTTTTCATGAGTGTATTTGTGCTTGTATCAGTTTGAGGCAAAGAGTCTTATTTTAAATTCTTTTGTACTACCCTTAATATTTTGTACATAATAGGCCTTAATTTAGTTTTTATTTATTTGGTAGAGAATAATTATTTTCTGATAAAAGTATGTGAGTTTAATTCTATTTGTAGAGATACTAATAGCCAAGGATTGTACTACGTTTAATAGGGATACAAGTGTTTTTAATAGTTCTTGGTAGATAGCCTCTAACAAAATATAATAGAAAATTATCTGGCTCTATTTTATTGCTATGTAAATGGGTTTCACTTATTTAAAATATTATGAACAAAAAATAAAATTAAAAAAATGTTAAGAACACTGATTAGAGTACAAAACCAGAAATTTTATCAATTTTATCATTTCTTCTTTGTTTTGATGTTTTCAATTTCTCAGTAAATAATGTTTTTTTATAAAAAATAATTTTGTGGTAGTTTGTGTTAAGTGGAAATATAATATAGTTCTGTTGTCTTAGTTACTAAGCCATTATTGAAAAACTTCTTAGTATAGCTTTTAGGTTTTAAAGTTTTATGAATATATCTGATTTAAAGTATACAAATAAAACAACAGGAATTATAGGATATATATACACTTTAAAATTCTTCTGCAACTCAGCATGAATAAAAATGGTACATTAGAGGGCAACTTAAATACCTATCAGGTGAATAAAGCATGGTCTTTATGCTTGTAGTTTGGGATATATGTATCGTCTGCTGTAGATGTATTACAAAGGTGATGTCAAGGTGAAAGCAGACTTGCAGAATGGTTGGAAATCATTGATATTCTGACTTAGAGGCTGTAAATGACTCGCTGGCAGATGGAGTCTTTGTCAAGGAAGAAAAATGGCAGCTTTGGAGCACATAGATGTTTTGCTAGCAGCTCAGCACATAGGCTGTGACCTTCTCGTATTCAGGAGTCTTTTCCATGCTCTAATAAACTGTCCTCAGCTTTTATTCACCTAAAGTAGATAAATAGTAGTCATTACATTTCAGTACAAATTGAGGTGTTTCATTATAAAGCAACGTAAATATGTTTTATCGTCTACTTTTTTAAAAAGTAAGCTTTTAACAGAACACGTACTTGTCTGTATCAGAAATATTTCTCAGTTGGTTTGCAAGAGTAAAAACACCTAATAAGAGTTTGATTGAAAAAAATTTGTTTTACAATCACAGAATATTAAAGTGTAAAAGTGTCTTTAAAATCTTGGACACCCACTTTTCAGATGAAAAACTGAGGCTCAAAGACTGTGATTTAACCAAGACCACTTACTACTTCATGACTCTTAAATTATGACTTGTCATATTATAAAACATCGTTAGTTATAAAGGTAAAATACTCTTTAAATAAAACTTAGAAAGCCACAGAATTCTACTTATTCAAGATAGCTGCATAATGAGAGTACATAATTTTAGAGACTTTTATTTACTTTTCAATTACAGATATTTTTATTGGAAAGAATTCAGGAGTTTCATTTTAATTTACTATTACTATGTAACTGTATGGAAAATTTTTGTTGAATAGAGAGTTTATTATACTTGGATTAAGTTACATATGCATAGCTAAGTTTGTATTCCTCAGTAAATATTTTATATGAATTAGAACCGATTAAATATCTTGTGTTGATTACTTGAGTATTTTTTAAAAGTCTTTTCTTTCAGAAATATTGCATTTTATATTAAAAATCTTAAGGATTTTATAGACTGTATACTGAGCTATTTTGAAAAATTTTGTCAATCATTGAAAAATTTTTTCCAGTTTTTAGAGGATTCTATGTCCTTACAAGAGTGTTATCATGAGGTGTATGTTCAGTTGGATAGCTGACCTATATTGAAGAGAAATAAATCATGACTAAAATTAAAAGTGAAAGCATTACATACCTAAATTCTACTAAAGCACTTTACAGTTGTCAACATTATAGAAAGGAGTCACTGTATATATCACAGAAGAAAACAACTCTTTTCTTTAGAAGGTGAAGGTTGCTACATTTAATAAATTCATAAAAAATATGAATCTGGCCAGGCTCAGTGGCTCATGCATGTAATCTCAGCACCTTGGAAGGCAAAGGTGAGAGGATTGCCTGAACCCAGGGGTTCGAGACCAGCCTGGACAGCTTAATGAGACCTTGTCTCTACAATAAAAAAAAAAAAAGATTAGCTGGGAATTGTGGCAAGTGCCTTATAGTTCCAGCTACTTGGAAGACTGAGGTGGAAGGATCACCTGAACCCAGCAATTCGAGGTTGTGGTAGCCATGGACATGCAACTATATCAATGGATATGTTGATATATAGGTATTTTACCTGTTGTCTACTTTGGTATAAAATAAAGATAATCAGATCGTGTTCAAACGATGATCACTCAATTATTCAACAACTAATTATTAAGTGCCTAGCTATATACATGTGCTAAGAATAAGGTGCTGCACAAGACAGACTCTTCACTCGTGGGGCTTTACGTTCTTTTTTATTTATTTATTTTTTGAGTTGGAGTCTCACTTTATCGCCGAGACTGGAGTGCAGTGGCCGCTCCCGGCCACCGCAGCCTCGACCTGCTGGGCTCCGGCGATCCTTCTGCCTCAGCCTTCCGAGTAGCCGGAATTACAGGCGTGCCCTACCAAGCCCGGCTGATTTTTTTATTTATTGTAGAGATGAGGTCTCGCCAAGTTGCCCAGGCGGGTCTCGAACCCGCAGGCTCAGGCAATCCACTCACCCCAGCCTCCCAAAGCGCTGGATTACAGGCTGAGCGGCTGGGGCTTTACATTCTATGGGTGAAAGAGAAAAAGTTAATATTTAATATGTTAGATGGCAGCTAACACTATGAAGAAAGATAAAGCAAATTAAGGGTTATGATGCCAGGAGTGTGAGTTAGTGTTTGCTGTAAACAGGCCATGGAAGACCTCTCTATTGAGATGACCATTTAACAGAGTTCTTAAGGAAGTAAGGGAGTGAGTCACTCAGATATCTAGGTGAGACTGTTCCAGTGAAAACAGGACTGTGCTTGGCATATTCCAAGAACAATAAGGAAATCATGACTAAAGTTGTGAGCAATGAAAGAGTGTAATAAAGGGAGCCAGAGAGATTTCATATAAATCAACATTTAAGTTTTTCTAAAAGAGAATATTGTAAAAATATGCTCTTTAAGTTTAACCAAAGCCCATATTGTTGCCAAACCAGTGGTCCACAATGCAGTTTTGGTAGAGCATTGGTTGTATGGAGTATTTTATGGCAAAAAAGAAAAAAGTTTCCATGGTCAAACAAGCATGGAAGACATAGAGTTAATGTTAAAGTTTAAAAGGTTTTGTTTTATTTAACTTCTTTCCCTGAGCATCTTTTGATGTGCTAATGTATTTTGTGAATTGCCAACTCATTTGACCTTTTCTTCAAAGAGCATCTTATGGGACTAGTTTTTCATCTTTGGTAAATGCTGTATTAGACAGTCCTACAGGTTAACTAGAGGTTAATAAAAGGATTTTCCACAAATGCTTTTTCATAATTTATCTCTTTAAGCCAACTCTCTCTCCCTGCTCGCATTTTCTGTAAAGATTGCATTGTTCCCCCCAAATATTTCTTGAATCCATCTTTTCTTCTCTATTTATGATGCTTAAATCTTAATATAGGTTTGTATCGTGTCTCACCTGGGCTTTCACAGTAACCTCCTTATTGCTGTCTCTGCCACTAGTCTTGCTGTGTCCAAGTTCATCATCATCTCAGTGACGATTTAGTTGACATCACAAATCTGACTAGCTTATTCACCTACTTAAAATCCTTTGCTAGCTTCTAACACTACAGAATAAAATTTAATCTCCTTTTCAGGGCATATGAAATCTTCCACAGTGTGTCCCCTGCCTACATCTGAAAGTATGCCTCAATCTCCTATACTTAGTGCTCTCCAAATTTTCAATGATTTATATTTAAAGCAGGAGATGGGTGTATAGTCCTTTTGCTTTGCTCATGCTGTTATCTCCTCCTGACACAGCCTTCCCTTGTGAGTAGCCTAATTCTCCACTCTTAAAGGTTTAGAGCAGATGTAATCATCTACAAGAACACTCTCCGGCTCTTCCTGGGTAAGTCAGGTACACTCATGTATAATTCTATCAGAATACTGAAAATAATGAAGTAAAAATATGTATTTGTGTTTTCTCTTCTCTGTATATCCTATACTTTGTAACTGTATTAAGTGCCTAATACTTTAAGTGAAAACCCAATACATGTTGAAATTAAGACTTAATTAGGCCTTCTAATGAAAAGGTTTTTCAGTTTCTCACTTTTTCTAGGTTAGAACCTGTTTGGATTATAGGTCTAAATGTAGAACTATAAAGCTTTTAAAAGGAAACATAGGGGAAAGCCTATAAGACACAACTTACTGAAGAGTTCTTATACACGATGCAAAAACATCCATAGAAGAAAACAGTTGGACTTTATCAAAATTAAAGCATTTGCTTTGCAAAAACACCCTGTTAAGATGATGAAAAGACCACTTACCTGACAGAGGACTTATATCTAGGATATATAAAGACTCTGAAAACTCAGTAGTACAAATGTAACAGACCAGTTAGAAGTCAGCAAAAGACATGAACAATTTCACCAGAGAGGGGATACAGATGTCAAATAAGCACATGAAAAGATGTTAACATCACTAGCCATCAGAGAAATTAAAAAATGACATTATCACTACACACCTATAAAAACAGCTAAAATATCTCTTGAACTCAGGAGTTCGAGACTAGTCTGGCCAATGCAGTGAGACCCCATCTAAAAATATAAAAATAAAATAAAAGAGTGACAATACCAAATGCTGGCAAGGATGTAGAGAAATTATATGTTTATACATTACTGGTGGGAATGTAAAATGGTACAATCACTCTGGAAAATTGTTTTTAGTTTCTAAGAAAAAAACCAAACTTACACTTAGCATATAACCTCGCAACTGCACTCCTGGGCATTTATCCCAGAAAAATGAAATCTTGTGTCAACATAGAAACCTGTACATGTTTGTTCATGTGCTCTATTTGTATAGCTAAAAACTGGAAACAACCAAAATGTTTTGCTATGGGTGAGTGGGTTATCATAATATGTTGTACCCATACATGGAATACTACTCAGCAATTAAAAAACATGAACTATTGATACATGCAACAACTTAGATGGATGTTAAGGGTATTAGACTGAGTGAAAAACGGTGATCTAAAAAGATTATTATACGATTCCATTTATGTAACGTTTTGACATGACAAAATTACATAGGTAACAAATTAGGTGTTGCCAAGGGCTAGTGATTATGGAGGAAAGGGGTGGGTATGATAGGTGTGACAATAAGGAAGTAGCACAAAAGAGAGCTTTGTGGTGATGGTTATGTATTTTGAGTGTTGTGTTGGCTACATGAATCTACACTTGGTAAAATGACAGAGAATTGCACATACACATTTGTAGTTGGGTTTATGGTTTGGTATCGTACCTTACAGTGTTATGTAAGGTGTAATCATTGGGGGAAATTGGGTGATGGGTACATAGGTCCTCTTTGTACTATTCCTGCAAGTTATTTCAAAATAAAAAGCAATGCAAAACAAAACAAAAACTTGTTAGTTTTTTTCCCCCCTTCTGCCTCCCTCCTGTAAGGAAAAAAGCTGCTTCACCTCCTTACTAAACTTGACTTTATTCATGCTTTTTTATTTTTAGCCTCTTCTGCCTCCTTCAGAGGTTCATTGGTCTTTCAAAAGACATATTCATTTTTCTCCCTCTTGACTGGTTTATTTCATTGTTACCCAAAGGATTGTCCTTTCATGAAATAAAGGATAAACAGAAGTACAAACAAAACCTTCACTTCCTTTCAGTGGTTGTGTTGGCATATTAAGGATATTTATCTGTGTTAATATGTATAGCTGTAGGTCATTCATTTTAACTGCTATATGCTGTTTCATCATAAAACATACCTCGATACTTTTATATAATTATTTTCCAATATTTCACTATACACATAGTACTGAAGTGTATATTCTTGTACATGACCCTTTATGTGCATGAATGGGAACTTTTCTGGGTTAGACATCTAGAAGTGGGATTACTGTATTAGAGACTACATATAGCTTCAATTTTATGACATGTTGCCTAATTTCTTTTTACAGTGGTTGTACCAGTTTATACCACCAATGTATTAAATATTTCTACTCCATATTTTTGGTATTTGCTTAATTTTTGCTTTCCCACTCCCTCCATATAGAACTTGCTATGAAGTCCAATACATTTTAATTCTACAGTATAAATTTAGAAAATTTCCTGCTCACTGTGACCAGCCAAGAAGTAACAAAAAAGAAAAAAAAAGATTTATCTTGGCTTCCGTATCTGAATAGCTTTCACATTCATCTCCTCATTTGTGACATTTCTACAACAGCCTTAGTACAGAACCTTGCTCTTGCCTAAACTATCTCAGCAGACCGAATATTGTAATATCTCAATGGGAAGTTTCTCCCTGCTCCAAATCATTCTATCTAAAACTGCCAGGTAAATATTTCTATTGCAAGGAGTTTAGCATTATTTGCAACTATAAATTTAAACACTTAATATGGTAATTAAGGTCATCTCAGGTAAGGTTTTAAACTGCCTTTTCAGCCAAAAATCCCTCCTACTATCTTCTACATATTCTGTATATACTAGCAAGACTACATTACTATATCGATTGAATGATTCACTCATTCAAGCAATATATATTTAACAAATTGTTATTAAGCTGTACAGGTACAGGTTGAGTATTCCTTATCTGAAATGCTTGGGACTACTCAAGCTGTTCTCAGAATACATCTAGTGCTTTTCAGCTTCTGGTCCTCAGCTTATGTTTTCTCTCCACTTGGGATGCCATGTTTTCTAGTTCCTCCACCTAGCCATGTTTGCTGTTCAAACTCCTACAATACTTTTCAAGGGCTACTTCAGATGTCATCTTTTTCCTGAAACTTTTTCTGACGTCCTCAGTTAATTTTGCTCCAAAGTAATTTTTTTTTATACAATGCTTATGTCTCTTACTATGTTCTATCTATCTTACACACCCACCTACCCATCTATCTGTCTGTCTGTCTATCTCTCTGAGATAGGGTCTCACTGTGTTGCCCAAACTAGTGTGGAACTGCAGGGCTCAAGTAGCCCTTCTGCCTCAGCCTCCCAGGTAGCTAGAATTATCATGTATTTCTCTTATCCTTCTAAGGTCATAGAGTACTCTGTCTGTTCATTCATGCTGTATTATTAGCACTTAACATAATCCCTTGTATATGATAGGCCTACCACTAATTAAAATAATTTAATCGAAGATAACATATTAATTATATCTAACTTTACCTATTGAACCTATTTAGACAAAGATCAATTTTGGTTAGAAAAAATAAGTATGTAATTTTAAACTATTGTTCTTAATTTAATTTAAAACATTACAGAATAAACTGATATGTAGTAAACATTGCAGAATAAACTGATAAATAAGATGATGAATAGTAAACTTTATTTGTGATTAGTATAACAACTTTTCCATTTGTTTTTAGAATCATAAGTAATTCTCTTTTCTCTGTAGAACCATATTAGTTGGTTCTGTGAAATGCCTTGGCAGCTGCTAGATATCTCTCCTACCCCAAAATGCAGCTCTTTGTTTTTTTCCTAAACTGGGCTCCTTCACAAATTATCTTGAAGAAAGAACTCTTCTGTTGAAATAATTTAAAATTTTGCTACAAGACTATAAATACCTAAGTGTTAACTACTTATTTAATATTTTTCAAGATGTTACAAGAAACTTATCTGTCTTCTTATTCCTTCTATTACCACAAATTTAAAATTAATAGTCTATATGAATGAGACTTCAGATGATTAAGCAAAAGGTTGGCAATGGACTTCGAATGCAACAAATAAATTGTTTATTCTCTGAGTATCTTGCCTTTTAATATAGACTTTTTAGGAGTTATTAGAACATCAGAAATTATTGAAATTGGTATATAAATTGTTAGGTACACTAAGGAATTTTCGAGATTAGGGCTTCTTAAACTTTTTTTTTTTTTTTTTTTATTTATTTTTTGAGTCGAAGTCTCACTCTGTCGCCCAGACTGGAGTGCAGTGGGCGCTCCCGGCCACCGCAGCCTTGACCTGCTGGGCTCTGGCGATCCTTCCGCTTCAGCCTTCCAAGTAGCTGGAACTACAGGCGCATGCTACCACACCCAGCTAATTTTTGATTTATTGTAGAGATGAGGTTTCACCAAGTTGCCCAGGTGTGTCTTGAACCCACAGGCTCAGGCAATCCACTTGCCTCGGCCTTCCAAAATGCTGGGATTACGGGCTGAGCCACTGAGCCCGGCCTCTTAAACTTTAATGTACAGAAGATACTGATAAAGTAGGTTTGGTCTGGGACCTAAGATTCTTTATTTCTAACAAATAATTTCATTTCTGATTTCAATGTTACTGGTCTGTGAACTATGCTTTGAGTAGCAGGGAACTAGATGACCATCCAAAGCCTATCACCACATTTTAGGATTACATTTTTTTGCCCGAGTGAAAGTAGGCTTTCAGTATTGCATAGATATTTGTTTAAAATGCCTGGTTCTTTATGGTCTTATTTATATTTTATTTTAATAAAAATTTCTGGGTTTTCTTAGGAAAATGTATTGTGTATGGATTGATTATAGATTGTTCTGTTATTATGTGGTTCTTTCGTTAAAATCATCCTTTAAAGTTTCAAAAATAGCCTTGACAGCCATTAGACTGTCAATGGCAACTTTTGGAGTTCAACTTTAATAAGGAATATCTAATTATTTGATTTACTTTTCTAATGGAATTGTAATTCGTATTGTCTTTTGCTATTTTTGAAGGATATTGTTGGAGGTTAGACATTAAGGTAATATAAAAATAGAACGCTTAATCTTTTGTTTGACTTTCATTGTTTTAGTTGGTATAAGTACTTCTCTTTTTTAAAAAGCTGTTATTATCATGAATTAGTAGCAATTATTTACCACAGTGGTGAGGCTGTTAATTTTATCCATATCACAGGTGAATTGAAAACCTAATCTGTGCAAATGGACAACCAATAGGATAGATATCTATTTAGTTAAATAGCTTTATACTCAAAAGGATATAAATCAACTCTAAGGGATATTAATACTTTAAGATATATCACATCAGCTTTCATAGACGTGTGCTTTTATAGAAAACCATAGCTGAATCATAAATCTTTTTTAAAAATTCTCAGAATTGCTTATTTTTGACAAATAGAAATTGGTAATCAACATTTACAGTATAGAATAAAATATTTTGGAGGAAAATTATGATTTTATCTAAAACAGAATAATTTTCATTTTGATAATATATTAGCTGTACATTATTTCACTTAATTGTCAGTGGTAGAAATTGCTGAAGAAATAATATTATAAAAGTTACTTTAAAGTATGTTTATCATTATTTCCTTATTTCTGATCGAATAAGTAAGCACTCACCTTGCAATTAAAGTTTTCATATGGAATTTATGTCAAATGCTGATAAAATTTTCAGACCTGATCCAACAATTCTCTATAGAAATAAACCTCCTTTGTTTCTTCTGGTAGCATTCATTGATTTTTTTTTTTAATTTTTTTAAAGGTGCATTAATAGTGCTGATAGAAGCATAACAGTTGGAATTTACATTAAAAATAAATGTGATGAATAAAAAGCAATATACTGTAATAATAGAGTCTTGATTTTTGCTTCACCCATAAGTTCTAAAATCTAAAGGACAAAAATACTGAAAAGGTCGAGAAAAAATGAAAGAAAGAACAAACGATGCAAAAAGAAAATGACACTGAGGTCTTGGTTTAATACATATGTATTTCAGGTTGATGGTTGATTTCATTAGCAAATCTCATTGTTATGCAATGTCTGTTCTTCTGCAGCAAAATGAATATTGTATTCTCACAGGCTCAGTGTGTATCTCTTATGTTGCAATAAATGAAAATATATACATTACTAGCTGTCTTTAGTTTACTCTTTCCATTTTATTTTTAAGGAAAAGATAAGTTGAATTATATTCTTTTGTTGTTAAATTTGTTCAAAAGCCTTTTCAATTTATATTATGAATATATTTTCTACTTTTGTTTTCGGAAGTAAACAATTAAAAGGCGGTTAATAATGTAACCATGTTAATTATCCTATAACTTTTTTAATGAATAGAATTATTCTTGATTGATTTAAATTGATAATTAATGTGAAGTTCTTAAGCATATGCTTTCTAATGTATTTTTAAATGTTAGGAGTAGTTTTTCTTATTGCAAGAAAATATGTTAAGGAAGTATACATATTATGCCAAATCCAAAGACAGTTACCTTTTGTGATAACAAAAATTATATGTTGAGATTACTATACTAAGGTATGAGTTTTTATAAAATAGGAAATTTGGAAATAAATTTCTGTGGCTACACATTAGAAGATTTTATTTACTAGTAATAAGTAACAGACTGCATGATTCTGTGTTTTTTTTTGTTTTTTTTTTTTGAGTTGGAGTCTCACTTTGTTGCCCAGCCTCGACCTATAGGACTCCGGCGATCCTTCCGCCTCAGCCTTCCGAGTAGCCGGAATTACAGGCACGCGCTACCATGCTCGGCTGATTTTTTTATTTATTGTAGAGATGAGGTCTCGCCAAGTTGCCCAGGCAGGTCTCGAACTCGCAGGCTCAGGCAATCCACTCACCTCAGCCTCCCAAAGCGCGGGATTACAGGCTGAGCCACCGAGCCCGGCTAATGATTCTTATGTAATGTTCAAATATGGATCAAACTGTATTGACATAATTGTCATTTAATTTTAGTCATTTTGAATTTTGACAATGGTTTACAAAATTTGTTCAGTTTTTGCTAGTGTTCTCAAAAGTTGTCCTCACAATTGAAATTCTTTTGACAAACTTGAAAGTAGAAAAGTCCAAGGTTTGATTAAACATGGTTGACTGCATTCCATGCAGAAATTATCTGTATGGTAACAGTTGGCCTTCAGGTTTACTTGATGTAGTCCTAATAAATATCTTGGCTATGTTTAATAAACATGAGCTGTTATAAATATGTACAGCAGTTTATTAATGCTTCATATTAAGTTAATTTGTACTGGTGTTTGCTACATGTTGAGCATTTTGTTATTCACAGTGAGTAATATAAATGAAAGAATTTCAAGATCTAGTAAGGGAGAATCCTAACTATGGGCCTCAGTAGTCAGGCTCTGAGAGAGGGGCCTCTTGGAAGTGATGAGGCCTAAAGTGGATAATGAGGTGGGGGAAGCCATGGGAAACAACATGAGCATAATCTGGGAGGTAGAAGAACATACACTAAACGTGTTTGGGAGAAAGACACCAATCTGTCATAAAGATATGGTTTGCTGCTACCTATTCATCTTACATGAAAATCAGAACATATCATTGTTAAGTTTTAGCAGTGTTCAGAACGGATACCATACCATGGGTAGCATGCCATTTGACATATTGGTGAACCTTGTTTTTTCTTGTCTAATACAATGAGAGAGAGGAAATTCTGGTTTATCAGTTTTACTATCTACCCTTCCCCACTATTTACATAAAATGTAAATACTTGGAATGTATACAAACATGCATCTAAGTTGATACAGACTGAAAGTGAAGACAGATCAGATTTCACTACTATGGTTAGAAATACCAAACTGAGGAGGAGTAAAAAATCATCATAGATTAGACTCCCGGATATTGAACTGAATAGGATCACGGAAGGTCACCAGTGAAAAGAGGAACTCTTTGGCCAGGCTCCGTGGTTAAGCCTGTAATCACAGCACTTTGGGAGGCCAAGGTGAGAGGATTGCCTGAGCCTGTGGGTTTGAGACCAGCCTGGGCAACTTGGCGAGGCCTTGTCTCTACAATAAATTAAAAATTAGTCGGGTTTGATGGTGCGCACCTGTAGTTCAGGCTACTTGGAAGGCTGAGGTGGAAGGATTGCCAGAGCCCAGTAGATCCATGCTGGGGTAGCCGTGAGTGTGCCACTGCACTCCAGCCTAGGTGATAGAGTGAGACTGTGACTCAGAAAAAAAAAAGAGAGAGAGAGAAACTTTTAAGTTAAAAAGAGCTCTTGGCCAGGCTCAGTGGCTCAGTTTGTAATCCTAGTACTTTGGGAGTCCAAGGTGAGTGAGTTGTCTGAGTCTGCAGGTTCGAGACCAGCCTGGGCAACTTGGCAAGACCTCTGTCTCTACAATAAATAAAAATAGCCCGGCATGGTAGCGCACACCTGTAGTTCCGGCTACTTGGAAGGCTGGGAGCCCAGCAGGTCGATGCTGGGGTGGCCATGAGTGTGCCACCGCACTCCAGTCTGGGCGACAGAGTGTGTGAGACTCCAACTCAAAAAAAAAAAAAAGTAGAGAGACATCTCCTTTTAATTGTCTGAATCTGAAGACCATTGTTTTCTCTTTTACTTGACTTAGAACCACAGTTATTGCCCATACCCATTTTATGTACTCATCCAGCATAAGAACCTGACTTCAGAAAGTGGATTGTGAACTTAGAATATGAAAATGGACTGTGAATTTTACATAAGATCCTAGGAATTGTTAGTGTGTATTTAAAGGTTTACATTGAAATTGTGGACTTCTAGCAAGAGGGCTTATTTTCTGGGTAACTTGTTATTATGTTAGCATTCTGGCTTGCTCTGAGGAAATAATAAGACAGATTTTCTTGTGAAATTTGTTATTTTATTTGCTGTAAAGATGTTGAGAAAATTATCATATGGTCCAGTGCTACATTATTGAAAAATCTTTTTTAAAAAGTCTCTCAATTCTGAGCACTAGGAAAAGCTTTGGAGCTCGTTTGTAAAATGCATTTTCTTTCTTTTCTTTTCTTTTTTTGAGTCGGGGTCTCATTCTGCCACCCCTGGAATACATGATCATGACTCACTGCAGCCTTGATGCTCAGGCGAACCTTCCACCTCAGCCTCCTGAGTAACTGGGACTACAGGTGCACACCACCACGCCCAGCTAATTTTTTGATGTTTTGTAGTCGCTGTGTTGACTAGGTTAGTCTCAAATTCCTGGGCTCAAGCAGTCCTCCTACCTTGGCTTCCCAAAGGGCTGGGATTGCAGGTGTGAGCCACTGTGCCCGGCCAGTAAAATGCATTTTATGGAAAAAGAATTTTGTAATTTGAGCTTGTTTTACCCACTTTACTTTGATTGCTAGGAATCTCAGAACTGAATCACCCATATCATAGACTCACGTAAGACTTTATGTTTCTTTGTTCCAACTTTACCTTGTCTTTCTTCCTCTTATTTTCCCTTTTATTCATGTTAATTTTAAAGGCATTCTGTTCCATTCATAGTTTTGTTAGTCATCTTAAATTATGTTGGAATAAGATGGAATGTAAATAATTACCTAACAATTATTGCAGCAGAAGGCAAGCAAGTTAAAGGAACCTTTCTTCCTCCTGTTGTCCCTTTTTCTGCCTCCCCACTTCATTTTGCACATATTTCTTATGTCATGGAGGACTAAACTAATCTCTGTGATTTCTTGGACTTGCCAGGGGGCAGGGGGATTCTCTCTGAAACTTTTGTCTGTACAAAGCCACCAGGTCCAGTTAGTGGTGTTGAGTGTGTCCTGCACAAGAGTGCCTGACTGAGAGGACAAGTAGGGCTGAAATATACCCTAAAGGAGAGCTCAGAGGCAGAATGTTTTTTTGCTAACTCACAGGGTACCCTATATAGTTTTGTTCTTTGCCTTTTGACTGAATCATTAATTCATAAGACCAAAATTTGCTGACTTGATTAAAGCCACCTTGAATGAAATAAAATAGCAAATTTATTTTCTGTACCTCTTTATGTTTTTATTTCATCATCCTCTAAATTTTTGCTGTTATAGGAAATTGAAATAGTCTTAGATCTTTCAAACAATTAAATAATTAAATTTTTTGTTTTGTTTTGGTATATGATTTATGTAGTAGTACCTAAGTGGTAGAAATTGTATCTTAAATTTTCTATACAGGTAATAAGGACCATGTTTTACATTCCAGGTGACTATAGAAAATTTAAATTATTTAGTTTGGCCAAGAAATTCAGCTGAAACTAATGCCTTGTCATAGTTTAAAAAAAAAATCCACCGTGTATTTCACTTGTCATTGTAGTGATGGTAATGTATTAATGTGGTTCAATTCAGAATACATACTCCTTTGAAATGACGCATTAGGTATACGTAATAAGACCTGTTCTGAGATTTTGTACCTTTGGCACAGACTTATCTGTTTAGGTGTTCTTTTTGTTGTTATTCGTTTCATTGTAATTTTGTTTTGCTGTGTTCTCTATTTCAGAACATTAGAACTTTACTTTGCAAACTGAATAAATACAAACATAATTCAAGTAGCATATCTTGATGTCTTGACATGATTATATTGTTGTAAGGGGGTTCTTAAGAGCTCTTTGCATGAAAATTAAAACTTACCTATGTCTATAATAATTAGGACACAGACGCATGGCCTTAGTAAATATAGAATTTCTAAGACAAATGCAAATTATGCAGATTTTTAAATATCACTTAGATATTTTTAAAGTAGTGAATTAACTTATCATTTTAGTGGAGTTGTGTTTTTGTTTGTTTTATACCCATAGTTAATTTAAGTCAATCTTCATTAAACTATACTAGAAATGTTAGCAAAACCCAGCAATTTGGGGGGAAAAACTAAGGACAAGGAAACTTAATTTTCAAACTAGCAATTTTTTCCTTAAAATTCTTAGTGATTCGTAAGGTTGAGGTTTGTTGTTGTTGTTTTTCCCCAAAAACTACCACATGAAATGCAAAGTAGTTTTATTTTGCCAGAAATTGTTCTGGTAAAAAGTCTGTTTAGGCTAAAATTTTAGTCTTGGTATTTTATTATAGTATAGAAATTTCTTTTACCAATATTCTTGAAAAAGCTGAAATTCAAAGACTTTTTTTGTATCTAACAGATTTTGAACAGTTATTCTTATTTGTTTTTAAAAATCTTGTTGGCATTGCCTTATTTTTTATAATTTATTTGTCAGAACTAATTTTGAAAACCTGCTTAAAGAGTGTCAGTTTTCAGGCATTTTTAAAATTGTGAGTTCATTCATGTGAGGAATAAGCCCTCCTTCAAAAAGGAAGACGGACAGAACTCTTTATTGTCTGTTTTGATGTTCATACATTTAAGAAGAGAACAATTACTTGAGACTCAAGCTTACCTGGCTTTTTTTATCACGTGAGCATTCACGTTCACTGGTGATCTAAGTGCTCCACCTGCCTTTCAGTTTGTTTACCAGGAAATCAAGATGTGTAAACTGCAGGAAGTACTATTTGACCCTCTCCGACAGTATCTCATTACAATAATTGCTAATCTCTGAATAAGACAGCCATGTTTTGTGAGTAACTGAGAGAGAGGTTGTGTTAGGTAGATTTTAGGTGTTCCAACAAATAGAGCATTGTAAATGCTTACTTGGATTATGTTTTCATGATAGCTTTTGATAAAAGACATATGCTGACCTTTGGGGTCAGCAAAGCTAGGACACAATAGTAGGTATTCTTTCATGCCTTTTAACTGAAAAATATCACGGCTTGTTGTTTTGGAGTGCTGTCACTGCTCTGAATCGAAAGGATAATGGCTACTTCCTGATTAAACCCACTCTCCACAGTAAGCTGTTAATGTTATACTCTATGTCTTTTTCTCCTGTAAATGTGAGAGTATTTGGTGTTTTCTTTACTTTTTATCATTGTTTTTTCATAGATATATCTGTTATAAATATATCCTGAAGTTGAAGTTTACAATTAGAGTAGAAACTACTGTTTTAAGTTTGGAACATTTTCTAAAATAAAAAAGTATTTCTGTTTGGTATCTTAAATCCATCCAGTTCATATACTTACTGTAGATTTTGCTTAGAGAAAATAGCTTTAATTAAAGACATTGGAGTGATAAATTATATTAAGCTGCCACTTTCCTGGCATTCTAAGCAAAATTTTAAAAATAACTCATGTAGTAAATCAGATTAATTTTTCTGGAGACTATTTGGATAAACTCTAATTTTATTTTGATTTAATAAGTTTGATACTTCTTTTTACATTTATCATCAAAATATGTTGATAATTTGTTAAATTATTAAATTAAATTATTTTCCTAAATTAGTTGAGGTCCTTATGATATAAAAACAATGTTAAGTATTCAGAATGTAAGAAGGGAATAATGAGCTTCTTAATTTAATCCTAAATCTGGCAGTCACTCCATCTGTGGTCTTGGGACAATCATTTAAACTGCTTACCTCAGTTTTCTTGTGTACTACCCATAAGAGTGCTTAGGTAAAATGCATATGTTTATTTCTTTTTAAGAATACAAACTAAAGAAAATGGATTTCACAAGTATTTTATAAAATGGAGAACTGACTCTGCAGATAGGAAAACATTAGCAGTCACAATGAGCAGGGAAATAATAGAAAAATGTATAACTTTAAAATAAACACCATTGCACTGTCTTTTTAACTTGAACAGAGCTCTTAGTTTTGCTCAGTTCTTCGTATAATATTACCAAAGGACTATACATATTGTTGGATACATGACTAAAATGAGAAGCATAAAGCTTAGTAGAAGAGTCACAAATATACTTAAAATTATTTAACTTTTTCTCAAAAGTCTTATTTCTGAAAATGAAGTTGTTCACAGTAGAGGGAAGACTATGTGTTATATATATTATAAGCATATACATATAGGTGATGTAAGATGCTTAATTTTTAAACTCTAGTATTAAGTATTTTTTGTTATATGAAAGAAAACATAAGATTATTAAAAATTGAAAGCAGTTACTGAAGAAAGTTATAGAACCTAACATCTAGAAATATTTTTCAATATTTGAGATGATGTAAATAGAATCCCACTTTTGTTGAGTGAATTGAGGTACTTTCTTTTGCAAAATGTTTATCCAAGGTTATTTTGGGTAACTCGGTCATTTTTAACATAAATTTCTGTTAAAGATTATGTTCAGTGAATCTAAAGATTGTGTTTAGTGAATTCTAGCTTAGTCAAGTTACCAAAGTAAAAGTTAAAACAGTGATTCTGTTTCTCTCTCTTTCTCTCTCTGTCTCTCTCTCTGTCCCCCCGCCCCGTCTCTCTCTCTCTCTCTCTCTCTCTATATATATATATATTTTATTTTTTTTTTTTTTTTTGAATCTGGGTATCACTTTGTTGCCCAGGCTGGAGTGTAGAGGCATGATTATGGCTCACCACAGTCTCAACCTCCTGTGCTCAAAGGATCCTCCTGCCTCAGCTTCCTGAGTAACTGGGACTACAGGTGTGCACCACCATACCTGGCTAATTTTTTGATTATTTGCAGAGATAAGGTCTTGCTATGTTGTCTAGGCTGATCTCAAACTTTGAGGCTCAAGCAATTCACCTATCTCACCCTCCAAAGTGCTGGGATTATAGGTGTGAGCCAAGCACCTGAACTTGCTTTAATTTATAATAACAAGTAATAGATGTCATTTGTTGAATGCTTACTGTGTGCACACCTCTGTGCTAATTCTGTCATTTGTATATTTATGATAATTATATGAGGTGCAAGTGCCATTATTACATTTTTATTAACAAGAAAATAGTTGTAGAGAATTTAAATAATGTGCTCATGGTCCTTAGCCAGTAAGTATTAGAATCAGTCTGAAAACATTAACAGAATTCAGAATTTAGAACACTATCTCCAGTGTCATTGTCATACCCTTAAGCACTGTGTTTGTATTTTCAAGATTTGCTTACACCTTTGATTTCGATGGCTTGATTTTTTTCATCAATTTGTCAGATTTTATGGAATGCCTGCTATTTGTCAGGCACTTTATGCAGCAACATTAGAAAGCAAAACAAAATCCCTTGTCTCAGGAAGCCTTAGAGTCTGGTGGAAGAGGCAGAAAATTAACAGACTGTTGCAGTACAATGTGATAACTAATAAACTAGAGGTAAGCACAGTGCTAAAGGCAGCACAAAGGAGAGATATCCAAAGTACTTTTATTTCCATATTTAGTTTTCATTGTTTGTGTGCTGTTCTAGTACATGAGAAATGTCAGTAAATAAAACTTTCAAAGGTCTCTGCCTTTGTGACACATGTATTATAATACAAGTAGGGATAAATATTAAACATAATAAATAAATATATATCATGCTGGTGGATAAGTGTTATGTAAGAAAGAAAAAGAAGCAGGATGAGAAGAATACGGTGATGATGAGGTATGGGACTGAGGAAGTCCTCACAGAGAAGATGATACTGAGCAAAGACCAAGGAAGTTAGCCACATGGATACCTTTGGGAAGATTCTTCCAAGCAGAGGGCATGAGACAGGAGCACAACTGGTTTGTTCATGGAAATGAACAGAGGCCATTGTAATTGGAGTAGAGAGGGAGACAAGGAGAAGGTATTGTTCAAGGTAATGGGGGGAGGTACACTCATGCAGGGCCTCAGCAGGCATTTTGCGGAGCCATTGCAGGGCATTCAGTGGGTCACACTTGTATTGGAGATCACTCCAGTTGCTATGTTGAGAATAGACTGCAGGGAGGCTTGGACCACCAATTAGAAAGCTCTTAGAGTAATCTAAGTGAGAGAAGGTAGTAGCCTGGTAGCAGTTAAAAATCTGGATTTTTAAAAATAGTATAACCAAAAAGATTTCCAGGGTGTGATATGAGAAAAAGAGGAGAAAAGTTGATTTTAAGGTTTTGGCTTAGCAGCTGGAAGAATGGTGTTGCCGTCAGCTGTGAGATGGGAAAGGTGGAGTAGGAGGTGGAATAGGCTTGGGATGGTGATGGAAAGTTAGGACCTTGGTTTAGATGTGGTAGACTGAAGTGTCTCGTAGATATACAAGTGAAGTTATGGGATGGCTTTTCAGAGGAGATATAATTTAAATTGAGATTGAAAAATGAATTGGATTTATCTGGTCAAGAAGTGGTTTGTAATGAAATTTGAGCATACTATATACTTGACTGAATCTTGGCGTTATCAACTTTATGTATTTATTAACTAGAGTAACACCTAAACATACACAAAGTAAAACATTTAAAAAGTAGTAAAACTATTCATCTCAAATAACAAATCGTTCTGTGTAGTCAAGTTTTCAGAGTATTTCAGTGACTACTATATTAATGAGTTATACTGTATTTTGATTCTCATCATGGTACTATTAGGTACATAGTATTACCATTTTACACTTGGAGAAACTGAGGATGAGGGAGATTAATATTGCATAAGATCATTGATGTATTAGTAGATGATGGGTCTGAAATTACATCAGGTCTAGATTCTATCGACCATGCTCCTTATTTAAAAAGTATATGATGTTAAAGTTAAAACTTTTGTTTGGGGTCACAAGGAGTTGTCATTTTGAGTATTATTATTATTTCTCTGTATTGTAATACAGTGATACCCTTAGGACATAAGGGTTATAGATTCTTGGTCTTTTTTGAATTCCTACACAGCTTTCAGTACATTTTCCTATAATATATACTATGTCCATTCCTGGTCCTTGTCACCATGTATAATACTTAATAAGTGCTCTGAAAATTACAGATGCTATCATCTTTTTTATTTCTTTCTCTAATATGCTGTGACCTTGGGAATCATACCCCAAACTTGTTAGAATCTTGTGTAAATTATACAGTTTCTAAGATTAAGGGCATAAGGGCATTCCAAATCATGAAGAATGAGTTTTAACTCATGTATTTTGTCATCTTACAGACTATTTTTGTTTCTTTACCTTTTCTGATTGTTTTCAGGGAAAGTGAGCTTGCTAAATAGCTGTCTGGGTTTCTGACTGGAAGAGCAATAATCTTTAAGATGCCAGTGGGTATTTTTATTGTAAAAATGAACATAGGTTGTTCAACTTCAGTAGGGAATAGAAATATGTTGTTCTTTGAAATAGAATTACTTTTTGAGGTAATAATCCCATGTTTTAAATCTCAATCCTTTTGCCTTCTGGATCAAAATATAAGTTATTTCTTAACTTAGTGTGAGCTAGTGCTCCTTACATTTAAGATATGTTTTTAAGATACTTAAGAGCAAGTAATTCAGACAAACTGTAGGAAAGAAGTATTTTTACAAAAATGTATGCAGATTAAAATTCCCAATTAAAAAAAATCTGCTACAGATTAAAATAGCCTGAGAAAATAAAAGGTCATTTTAAACTTATAGTAAGGGAATGGATAGAAACTTTACCTAGACTGTATATTTCTATTCTATAAATATATAAGTTTACATATAACAAAACTAATGTTTTTGATACATTTTTCAAATTTTATGCTGTTTTTTCAAAGGAATAAAAAATATTTACTATCCTTCCTATTCCTTTTCTAAAATCTTCCTTATATTTTATTGTTCTAACTTAAAGACTTCCCTTAAGTATAACTTATCATCACTGTAATCATTAAACAAGTTATTTAAGTAAACTAAGTAAACAGAAACTTTGGATGGCTGCTACAATATCCTTTTTTATTATAACTAAGTTATCTGTGTAATTTCATATTTTAATTAATTGTGTTTAGTATTATAATTATATCCTGAACATTTCTACTTAGGCATAAAAATATTAGTGTATATGTAAAATGTTTGTGTATTGCTCACCTATTTTTTTTAAGTTTTCCATGTGAACGATGTTTTTGATTCAGCTGGGGAAAAGAGAAATGACTGGCCAGTCAGAAAAAAATTTCTGTTAAAAGTTTCTTATTATTGCCTATTTTTAATGATTATACTAAACTAAATCTATTATATCTTTGATTAATTGGGATACCCAGAGAATGAGTATTCTGATTAATTCTTCCTGGATTGGCTTCTTAATATTTGTTATTAAAATTTAATGTATTTTTGCAAGTATAAAATTGAATTATTTTTTGATAATTTAAAGATGTAGAGGCCTACTGAGTCCTGATTTGACAATGTGAGCTACTGCTAATCAAATCTAGTTTGGTAAACAAAGTACAAACAAATATTAAATATGAGTCTTGATTTGATAATTTGAACAATGAATCTAGTTTTACAAGCAAAGCATAATCAAATATTAAATATGTTGCAGTAATTAGAAACACCAGAGATGTCAAAAGGAGGATAAGATTAATTACTCACTGAAGAGTAAATAAGATACTATGAGTTGACAGTAATGGAAGGGTCATTAGAATGA
The DNA here is from genome assembly GCF_000164805.1 of Carlito syrichta. Classification (NCBI taxonomy): domain Eukaryota; kingdom Metazoa; phylum Chordata; class Mammalia; order Primates; family Tarsiidae; genus Carlito; species Carlito syrichta. Next base: position 346,936 of record NW_007252795.1, read on the forward strand.
CCAGAGAAGGCCCCTTTAAGGTAAAGGACCCATAGCAAGATTGTCAAGCACTGAAGAAAGACTTTAACATTAATTTTTGGAATGGCTTTATTGAGATATAATTCGCATATCACACAGTTCGCTCATTCAAAGGATACAATTTAATGGGGTTTGTATATTACATTATTAATTTTTAAGTTGTGATAAAATATATGTAACATAAAAGTTGCCATTTTACCATTTATATATTTACAATTGAGTGGCATTAATTACATTTACAGTGCTGTGCAACTATCACTACTGTCTATTTCCAAAATTTTTTCATCACCCCAAACAGAAACTCTATATCCATTAAGCAATAGCTCTCCATTTCCCCCACCCTTCAGCCCCTAATAACCTCTAATCTGGTAACCTCTAATATACTTTCTGTCCCTGTAAATTTGCGTGTTCTAGATATGTCTTGTAAGCGGGATCATACAATATTTGTTCTTTTTGGGTCAGGCTTATTTCACTTAACAAAGTTTTCAAGTTTCCTCTATATTGTAGCATTTGTCACTACTTCATTGTCTTTTATGACTCAATTTTATTTAAAAATATATGTTTATGTGTACATATACACAAATGTCTATAGACACATGTGTATGTAAACATGTATAGATACATATACATGTATGTATGTATCACTACATATATATTTATATACATATATGTGTGTATGTATGTCACATTTGTTTATTCATCTGTTGAGGGACTTTTAGGTGTGCAAGTATATTTTCCATGTCTGCTTTCAATTCATGTGGAATTTTATGTCCAGCTTTTGGGGGAACTGCGAAAGTGTTTTTCATGTCAACTGAAAACAAGCATTGATTTTATTCTATTATGCCATATAGAGAGTATAAAAAATAAGCTGAACAAATACTGGCTTCAGCACATGCCAGGTATTTTTCTTTCAGAAAAGAAACAGAAAGCCATATGTGTTATGTGTGAGAACATGTATATGTGTAAAGAGCCACTTCTTGAAGTTAATTTAAAAAAAAATTAAGCCTTCTGGTTGTATACAATCCCACTTTTGCTGTAATACTTTACGTGGTCATTTAATTAGGATTCCTCTATTCTTAGGAACTTCGTTATAAAAGGGTAGGTGTGGATATTAACTTACTGTGTATCTACCTTTTTTAAGATATCGATGTTTTAGTTGGCTTTTTTGCTTTATAAGGTAAAATCACTCAGTTACATCTAATTGGAAAACATTCACAATACATTATTTTCTAGTCATTTTATATATTTTTTTCATACATGTTAACATTTTATATTTTATAAATTTGAGAAAGAAGATTATAGACATTTCATTCAACTTTTTTTTTTTTTTTTTTTTTTTTTTGAGTTGGAGTCTAACTCCATCGCCCCGGCTAGAGTGCAGTGGCACACTCATGGCCACCCAAGCTTTGACCTGCTGGGCTCCGGCAATCCTTCCAAGTAACCAGAGAACTACAGGCGCATGCTACCATACCCTGCTAATTTTATGATTTATTGTAGAGAAGGTCTCACCATGTTGCCCAGGCTGGTCTTGATCCTGCGGGCTCAGGCAATCCTCTCTCCTTGGCTTCCCAAAGTGCTGGGATTATAAGCTTGAGCCACCACACCTGGCCTCATTCAGCATTTGTAAGATAACTCTTAAGAGTATATATTCTGGAATTCAGTGTGAATTAGGAGAACAGTATTCATTTAGCTTTTCATACATCAGTGAGGAACCACTAAAGCGAAAGGCAGGGCTTATTTCACTGTCTTGATAAGATTACAGGACCCAGGAATTGGAAAGCAGTATTGGGATAGGGAAACTTTTTGACATAATTACAAATTTCCCTAGGAGGGATATATGATATCACAACTCCACAAACAATAATGAATTACACTGTGGATTCAAGAAGGAATCAGACAGTAATAACCAATATAATGGGTCATCCTGATGAGAATATTATTTTAAGCATCAGAGAGTAATTTCTGAAAATAAAAGGAAGACTAATTGGAAATTTCTTGTAAATTTCTTGTCAAGAGGTATGCATGAGAATATTTACTGCATAGGGAGTTTTTGAAATAGTTAGCAATTTTGAGAAAATTGGCACAGATAGCTCATGGAATTTTTTTTTCTTTCACACTTTGGAGGTAATTTGCCTTAATATGGATTTGAATCTAGTTGGTCTTTCCACACCTAAGTAGGATCTAAGAATGAGATTATGGGGTGTCTAAATCATTGGCAAAGGTTAAACTTGGAGAAATCTTCTGGAAAATAAGTTCCACTTAGTTAAAAGCAAAATTTCAATAGTCTATAAAGCACCAAATTGTAGTGGACTAAATACTTTGAATCACTTACTGAGTACAAATTCAGTAATTAGATAAAATAGTTTAAACACTTTTATTCTGGCATTGCTGATCTGGCAAGAAAGTAACGAGTCAACGTGACCCAAAACTAAGTGAAATAAAAAATTTAAAGAGGGAAAGAAAATATCAAAAGCCAGCTTTCATTTCAAGGAAATCTGCTGAACTCTGATTGTGGAAATTTCTATCTGTAAAGTTGTGTAATATCTCACAGTATCATGCTATCACTTTTCTTTTCTTTTCTTTTTTTATTGGATTGGAGTCTTACTCTGTTACCCAGGCTGGAGTACAGTGGCACGCTCATGGCCACCCCAGCATTGACCTGCTGGGCTTTGGCGATCCTTTCGCCTCAGCCTCCCAAGTAGCTGGAACTACAGGTGTGCACTATCACGCCCAGCTTATTTATTTATTGTATTGACGAGGTCACACCAGTCTGCCCAGGCTGGTCTTGAATTTGCAGACTCAGGCAATCCTCTCGCCTCAGCCTCCCAAAGTGCTGGGATTACTAACTGAGCCATTGCGCCTAGCCTGTCACTTTTATTTCAAAACGTCTCTACTTGCCATTGGAAACAATATGGTCCCTTCTGAGATTCACTTGTTAAAACTTTTAAGTTCTTTCCTTTTAAAAGTAATTGTACTTTTAGTATAACTAACTCTTATTCACATTGTCCCCTCTCATATTGTTCTTTTAGATGTTCTTTTATTATTCAGTTCCAATAACTTATCATTCGGTAGGAAGTCTAAAACAAATCTGCTATCTAGTTTGATTCCCAATATCTTAGAGCATTAATTAAAAACATACCTAATTTTCCAAAGTCATGTTAAGCAGACACACATTCAAATAAACTAAATGCCTTAGAACCTTCTGGAACTAGTATATTTGAAATTCAAATGATGATTTTTTTAAGAGACCATTAATTGCTCTTGAAATAAACCTCTGTCCAACTCTTTGTTTTCACCTAATATTTGGAATTAATATTCTTTCTAGACATAATGTTGTCATTATTTGTTTGGTTAATTTCATTATTGCTATTTTACTCGGTACTTTGTGAGGCCAAGGTGAGAGAATTGCCTAGTTAATCTTAGTTGTTAGATTATCTCACTTGATTCATTCTTTCTCTTATCTTCCTCTCACTCTAGGATAGGTTCTATTCTAGAGCCTGGTGATTCTATGCTTTATATACTTTTAAAAAAGAAAAAAGCTGTTTATTTCCCGTGTCATACAGACTTGGAGGTAAATATTCCAATTTGGAGAATTCTCTCCTTTGCTGGTTGATATAATGTTTCCATTGACTTTGAAAGTCTTCCCAGATCCACTAAGAAGTTAGGGTTAAGGCTAGCCTCTGTGTGTGTATCTCCAACATATTCTCCAAGGCTGCCTGCCACCTGTCAGTCATTCCAGGATGCCACGGTAGACCTTGTTGCCAGTAATCCTGTTTGACTGACTGGAGAAGTGTTTAAGTTATTTTGGTGGCCTAGATCTACTGTGCAAACCTTCTGTAGTATAATACCAAATGTAGATAATCTAAACAACTCAGGAGTATTTCTGGTTGCCTGTTGCTCTTCCTAGGTCCCTTTTAAATATGTTTTTCCTTCGTCCAAAATTGTCTAGAATTATCTTTACCTCATCACTCTCTCATAGTTGTTTGAAGTCTAACTTTAGTTACTGAGCCAGCTGTTGATTTGTTGACTAAGGAACTTTTTCTGGAGTTCATAGCATATTTTTCCAAGTTTTATACTTCTCTTCGATATGTTAGGCTTTATTTTAGACAGGAAACCTCCATTTTTTGTTCTCAAAAACAGAGATCTCCTTTGCTGTCATCTAACCTCTCTTTGATGACCATCTAGCATCTTTCAGAAGGCCCTCTTTTTTTATTACCCCAAGCTTTATTTGGGAGCTTCACGAATCTAATTTGTTGTTGTTGTTGTTAGAGACAGAGTCTTGCTTTATCACCCATGCTGGAGTACAGTGGTGTGCTCATAGCTCACCGCAGCCTCAAATTCCTGCTGAAGTTATCTACCCACCTTAGCTTCCTGACTAGCTAGGACTATGAGGGCACACCACCAAGCCTGGCTAAATTTTTTATTTTTTGTAGAGACAGGATCTTTCTGTGTTATCCAGGCTGATCTCGAACTCCTGACCTCAAGTAATCCTTTCGTTTCAGCCTCACAAAGTGCTGGGATTACAGACATGAGCTACAACCCACCCCCAAATTTTAATTACTATAGTTTACATAACTTAGTAGGGATACCATTACATTTTTGTTGGCCTATCCTACAAGGTATTGTGCCTGGTATTGAAAAGGGGATTTGTATGTGAGTGATGGATTATTTATTAGTTCTACCAGTAGTTCCAATTTTTGGACTCTTACCCCTTTGAATAGTTCATCTTAGTTGTTAGATTCTCTTACCTGACTCATTCTCTGATCCTCCTCCCACTCTTGGAAACAGATTACAGAGGGTGGAAAAGGACTCAGTGACCTCCTTTGTTCATCTCTGACCCCAAAAGGAAAGCTTTCAGAGTGTTACAAGTTGGGGAGAGGAGACTAAGACATTGCGGGTAATGGTGTTTCCCTTGTTGACTTTGTATTCTAATAGGTGAACAGCTTCTGAAAGGCAGCTCCTTTTTTCTAAGCTTTTGTAAACTGTGGACTAAGGATTATTAGTATTCTTCTCAGAGGTTTGGTTTTTTCTGGACCAGGCCTATCCAGTTCTTTATGGAGTTACTGCCCGAGTACTAGTAGGTAGACCTCCTTTTCTAAGTAGCATATAGAGCTCTACATCATCCCTCTTTGAAAGCTTTTCTTCTTTATTGCCGAATAAGAATCTCTTCAGATCTGCTTATTTTATTAATCATTCCTTAGATGTGATATTGAAACTGAACTTTGTAGATGCTCACTTATCCTAGTATAATATAGCATATTATAATTCAAATCTGATAGCTAGTGCAGTAGGTTCCATGGCTACATCCAGTTCCTCCTCCATCATGCTGGCTCCCTCTGTATATGGATAGGGTAAAGCTTCAAGAAGTGATACACTATGGTAAGAATTGCCTAGCAAGCAATTCATGGATAGATAGAGAGGATTACTCAAGTAGTCACATATTCTGTTAGAAACTTTTTTTAGATGGGTGAAGGTCCTGCTTTCCCTGTCACCTTTCCATGTGCCTACTCTAGTTATAGCAAACTTACTAGCTAAACCTTTTAAGGTTTTTAGACAGAGGGACAGAGGACTTTTCGAAAGAGAAATTCTTGATTCAGGATTCTGTCTTTTTTTATGACAAGAAGATAACTGGGAGTTCTCACAACTGTTTTTGTCACCTCCCACCCAGCGTGCTCATCTGTACACAGAATAGATTGTTGATAGTGTATTATACACTTAGTTTACAAATATGTACCTATTCAGAGCCTCAATTAATCATAAAGTCAATTATCTTTCAAGGCTTTGGTTGTCAGTCTCAGTTTATAGAAGCTTCCTTTAAACCTATCTGCTATTACTTGTATACATTGTTCTCTATCTTTTTACGTTCCTACCTGGCTTTTAGACCTTAAAATGATGATAAATTTTATTTTCTTCCCTTCTTCTCATGGAACCTTTTTATCTAGACTGTCTATGCATTTTTCCTACTCTTCTTATATTCCTCTTATCCTTCCCATTATCTCATATCTCATATCAAAGAAAAAAACTTTTCTTTCCTTTTAAATTTATTTGTTTTAGTTACTTATATTATCCTTAATATTATTTACTGGGCCCAAAGTGCAGTGAACATTAGTTGATTATTTTCCTTTTTTTTTTTTTTGAGTTGGAGTCTCACTCTGTCACCCAGACTGGAGTGCAGTGGCTGCTCCCAGCCACCGCAGCCTCGACCTGCTGGGCTCTGGCGATCCTTCCGCCTCAGCCTTCCAAGTAGCCGGAATTGCAGGCATGCGCTACCATGCCCGGCTGATTTTTTGATTTATTGTAGAGATGAGGTCTTGCTGCCCAGGCAGGTCTCGAACCCGCGGGCTCAGGCAATCCATTCACCTCAGCCTCCAAAAGGCACGGGATTACAGGCTGAGCCACTGAGCCCGGCTGATTATTTTCATTTTTAACTTAAAAATGGATATAATCCAACATGTAAATCTTTTAAAAGCTCTGTGGCAGTGGTTCTCAATCCTGGAATCTCCTAGAGTGCTTCCGAAACTGTTAATGCTTATGCTCCCACTCCCAGAGATTCTGACTTAATTGACCTGGAGATGGACCTTATCATAGGTATGTATATATTTAAGATCCTGCATATGCTTCTAGTATACAACCAGGCTTGCAAATCATTACACTAAAAGAATTATATGGTAAAACTCTTTTATGAAGTAAAGAATTCATTAAACACTCAGTAAATATTTGAAAAACAACTAAGTGAGGTACTATGCTGGAATTCACTATCAAATTATATATAGTCCTTTGCTCCACTATATTCTACATTAAGATTTTTTTTTTTTTTTTTTGAGTTGGAGTCTCACTCTGTCGCCCAGACTGGGGTGCAGTAGCACATTCCCGGCCACCACAGCCTTGACCTACTGGGCTCCAGCAATCCTTCCACCCTAACCTTCCAAGTAGCTGGAACTACAGGCACATGGTACCACGCCTGGCTAACTTTTTATTTTATTTTAGAGATGAGGTCTCGCCAAGTTGCCCGGGTGGGTCTCAAACCTGTGGGCTCAGGCAGTCCACTCACCTCGGCCGCCCAAAGCTCTGGGATTACAGACTGAGTCACCAAGCCCAGCCTAAATTAAGATTTTTTTTTTTTTTTTTTTGAGTTGGAGTCTCACTCTGTCGCCCAGACTGGAGTGCAGTGGCCACTTCCGGCCACCACAGCCTCGACCTGCTGGGCTCTGGTGATCCTTCCGCCTCAGCCTTTGAATTACAGGCATGCACTACCACGTCCGGCTGATTTTTTTTATTTATTGTAGAGATGAAGTTTCGCTGCCCAGGCAGGTCTCGAACTCGTGGGCTCAGGCAATCCACTAACCTCAGCCTCCCAATGGCGCGGGATTACAGGCTGAGCCACTGAGCCCAGCTTAAATTAAGATTTTTATTGGTCACATTTTCTCTGAGTGTACAACTACCTTTATTTGTAGTGGGCTTATTACTTTTATCTGAAGATATTATATAAGTCATTTTCATAATGTTACTTTGTCCATCAAGATTTAAAATAAATTGAGTGTGATTGTATAATAAATATGTAGCTTTAAAAATCAAGTTCTGAGCTGGGCTTGGTGGCTCAGCCTGTAATCCCGTGCCTTGGGAGGCTAAGATGAGAGTACTGCTTGAGACTAGGAGTTTGAGACCAACCTGATCAACACAGTAAGACCTAGTCTTTACAAAATTTTTTTTAAAAAATTAGCCTGGAGTGGTGGTTCATGCCTGTAGTCCCAGCTACTTAGGAGGCTAAGGCGGGAGGATCATCTGAGCCCTGGAGATGGAGGCTGCAGTGAGCCATGATTGAGTCACTGCACTCCAGCCTGGGCAACAGAGTGAGACTTCAACTCAAAAAATAAATAAGAAAAATAAATAAATAAATAAATAAATATCAAGTTCTGTCTAAGACAGATTTATTTACTATTTTATTTATTTATTTATTTTTCTTATTTATTTTTCTAGGAGTAGGAGTCTCACTTTGTTGCCCAGGCTAGAGTGCAGTGGCATACTCACGGCCACTGCAGCCTCGACCTTCTGGGCTCTAGTAATCCTTTCACCTCAGCCTTCCAAGTAGCTGGAACCACAGGTGCATGCCAGTACACCCAGCTAATTTTTTTATATAGTAAAGACAAGGTCTCATCAAGTTGTCCAGGCTGATTTTGAACCCCTGGACTCCGGCTTGCCTCCACCTCCGAAAGTGCTAGAATTGCAGGCATGAGCTCCCATGCCTGGCTTACTAAGACAGATTTTAAAAGATAATTGCTCTCTGTACCTTTGTTTAAATTATAGCTTATATATACAGATTGAGCAGAAGAACCAAATAAATTTATATGAAACTTTGGTTAAATGAATATTCTAGACTTGTGGTTTTATGTGTTTTTGTATAGTACTTCATATTCATATACGATTTTTCTTACTGTGTAAGCTGAGTAGAACCTCATTTGCCTGTCATTTATGGGACTCCAGTATATGTCTTAAGAAAGACAGAAATGTTCAACATGGAACTAAAAAAACAAATGTGACTGAACTGACCCCAGAGTTATATTGCTGTTTTGAGTAAAATAAAATGAACTGACAAAAATGAACTAATGGAACCTAACTCCCTGCCTTTAATGAAGTTGAGAAATTTAGTATGGATATGGAAAAGCAAAGTTATTGGCACAAATAGATCACTTGGATGGCAAGATAAATTTTAAGGTTTCAAGCTAGACATGGTGGCAGGTGTCTGTAGTCTCAACTTCACGCGGTAGGCTGAGATGGGAGGATTGCTTGAAGTCAGGAGTTTGAGGCTGCCGTATTCTAGGATTGCACTTGTGAGTAGCCACTGCACTGTATTCCATCCTGAGCAACATACAGAGACCCTGTCTCTAAAAAATCTCTATATAAAGTTTTCAACAGTTTATTAAAATTATGAGGCCTGAGTGCCAACATGTATCTGTCATCAGAATTTGTATGATGTGCTTTGCAAGTCAGGTTTATTGCATGACAGGATAAATGTGCTAATCAAGATTAATGCTTTTGACTTAATTATCAAGTTTGTAAGTATATTCAGAAAAACTTAAAGTAAAACATAGACATATGGTTTATTTTATCCAATTTACTTGACTAGTTTGTGAAAACTTTTTGAAGAGATTTCTGATTTTCCTTCTTAGATTAATGACTTCTTGGAATTGGAGAGGTCCTCAACTGGTCAGTCCTCTTGGATATGTTTATTTATTGATTTGACAAATATTAATTGAGCACATCTTTGTGTCAAGACTGTTGTAGGTTGCTAAAGATACTAAAGTGAACAAAATAGAAGTCAGCAGTCTTGTGGGAGAGATAGACAATAATAAAAATAAGTAAATTATATCATATTTTAGGTGGTAATAAGTAGTAAGGAGAAGTAGTGGTGGTGGTGGTGTGGTAATGATACTTAAATAACTTAGCCAGGAATACCTCGTGGAGGTGGTCATGTGATAGAACATTTGAACATTCTGGACTAAACCTGTAGAAGGATTAAAAAAGCATTGCTGATATATTTTACAGAACAGAGTTGCAAGCATATGAGAAGGAAAACTTAGGATTAGAGATGTTAAATAAATTGGCCAATATCAGATTCCTGGAAATGGAATCCTGGCTTTCATATTCATATTTCAAGCGCTCTTTTCATCCTTGTTACATTGCTCTTTTATTTGGGGATCTGAAGATGAGATAGGTTAGTTGTGTTATTGTTACATCTTTCTGCTGTTTATTTAGAATATCAATGATCACCTAAAAGAAATTCATTTTTCTAGATAGATAAGAAAGCATAAGAGTAATGCTTCTTTTTTTGCTTCTGAGTATAAAAAGGATCATATTGAATGAACTGATATCTATACTTATGACAGAATAAGGACTGCTCCATTATAAGGATGAAATGACTTTTTAATATTATCATGGTAGTTACCTGATGAAGGACTTGGAATGTAGGATGAAGACTACTACTAAATTTAGCAATGATGTGGAGGTTTTCAACAAAGAAACCAGACACTTTGGAGTTAGCATGAAGTATCAAAATTATTATCAAGGGAATCCAAGGTCTTATACAAACAAAAAATAGTACTAGCCAGGCTCAGTGGCTCAGCCTGTAATCCCAGCACTTTGGGAGGCCGAGCTGAGTGGATTGCCTGAGTCTGCGGGTTCGAGACCCGCCCAGGCAACTTGGAGAGACCTCATCTCTCAAAAACTGGCCGGGCGTGGTAGCACGCACCTGTAGTTCCGGCTGCTTGGAAGACTGAGGCGGAAGGATTGCTGGAGCCCAGCAGGTTGAGGCTGCGGTGGCCAGGAGCAGCCACTGCACTCCAGTCTGGACTACAGAGTGAGACTCCAACTCAAAAAAAAAAAGAAAGAAAGAAAAGAAATAGAACTATCAAATCAGAAAAACGAGAAAGAATGAAAAGTTTATAGGAATGACAAAAGAAGAGTAGAACCAGGTCGAAGTAGAAGCATGGGTTCAAAATTAAGATCATGATTGCCAAATGTATATCTAACTGTTCCTGTCCCTCTTACAGATCCTTTAATATATATTGTTGAGTTTGGAGTGACAGATTAAAGAAAACGTGTGGGCCTGGCTGGCCACCATTTTTCAATTTCAACTTTGGAAATTGAAAAATTGATATACAGTTTGTATAGTTACTGATAAATGTATTTATAGAAACATTTTTAAGTTATTACATTAAACATTTATAAATAATATAGATTTTCTACATATTAAGTTTTTTTCTGTTTTCTAAACTGACAATTTGTGACTAGCAATTAGCTTATGAATTCCTCACCTGTAAAATTGAAATTTCTACTTATGTAAAGATTTGTTGTTAGAATAAAATGAAAATATATGTGCATACTGGTTTTGCAGATTATAAAGTTTCATTTTGCTGGGCTCGGTGGCTCAACCTGTAATCCCGCGCTTTGGGAGACTGAGGTGAGTGGATTGCCTGAGCCCACAGGTTCGAGACCCGCCTGGGCAACTTGGCAAGACCTCATCTCTACAATAAATCAAAAATTAGCCAGGCATGGTAGCATGTGCCTGTAGTTCCAGCTACTTGGAAGGCTGAGGCTGAAGGATCACTGGAGCCCAGCAGGTTGAGGCCTGGCCACCGCACTCCAGTCTGGGCAACAGAGTGAGACTCCAACTCAAAAATAAAAATAAAGTTTCATTTTAATGATTAATATGCATTTTCACTTAAGTCTTTTATTTAGCTCTTATAGACTATAAGGCTCTAAGGATGATCTATAATAGTTCTTACTCCTCAAGAATCTCTCAATGTTGTGGGAAGTCAGGTATCAAAATAGAAAATTGCTATGTAGTACAGTGTTATAAGTGCTTTAATTAGGGAATGCACAAGAGCAATAAGGAGGGAGTGCCTAAGGCTTCCTCATGACTCAGAATAGTTCCCCCTCAGAAGAGGTAGTACATGAGATGAGACCTAGAATATGTGTTGGAATAATGCAGAGTATAAGGGAAGGACATTTGAGGGAGAGTGAATATCATGTATCAACACATAGTGTGGATGGCAAGAAGTTTAGTCACCTAATGTATGAGGAGGGATTAGGAAAGTATACCAAAGAGGAAGCCAGAAGCCTATTAAAAAGAGCTTTTTATGCCTAGCCGAGGACCTGGGATTTTATACTACAAGTGATGTAGAGACACTGAAAGATTTTAAGTAGGGGATTTTCATCCTAAAAAGATTACTGCTTTAAAAAAAGGACAGATTTGTGGTTGGCAGTCTGGAGGATGTGAGGAAAGAGAGAACTCTTAGAAGGCTACTGAAATATTTCTAGTAAGAACTGATTTAGGATTATACTATGATGATGGTGGGAATAGAGAGAAGATATTTAGAGAGCAGAATAAGCAAAAGTGAATGAATAGTTTATGTGGTTTCAAATCTCAGGCTTATTTTTCTTTATTAAATCCCTCTCCTAAAAAAAAGTCTGGTAAGTGCTTAGATACTTACAATGTTGGATATACATGTTAGTTCCCAAACTGAATTAATATAGCTTTAGCAAGTTTAAAAAGTATGTAATATGGAGAGATTTTGGTAAGAGACTTTATTTTTCTGTCTTAGCATCTTGTTATAGAACACATGAAAAGTCATGCTAGGGACATTCTACATTCAGTCTTCAATATAAAGTCTAGAATTGAGAATACTGAATTTTTAAATTCAGTAGTGAATTCATTAAGCCAAATAACATTCTATCAATAGAGATCCAGATATTGTAGATCTGGAGTTTCTGTGTGTTTTTTTAAAGAACATTTCATGTAGATATAATTTACATACCACAAAATTTGTCCATTTAAAGTATGCAATTCAGTTTTTGGTGTGTTCAGAGTTTTGCAACAATCACCACAATCAGTTAAAACATTTCATCATCCCTAAAAGAAACTCAATACCCATGAGCAATCATGCCCCGTTTTCCCCCAACTTACCTATACATTCTAGGCAACCACTAATCTACTTTTTCTCTCTATAGATTTGCCTTTTCTGGACATTTCATTTAAATGGAATTGTGCAGCACACAGTCATTTGTGACTGACTTCTTTCTCTTAGCATAGAGTTTTCAAGGTTCTTTCATGTACTGATACTTCATTCCTTTTTATTGCTGAATAATACTTCATTGTATGGATATACCACATATTGATTATCCATTCATCAGTTAATAACCATTTGGGTTATTGCTGCTTTGGAGCTATTATGCATAACAGTCATGAACATTCAGGTACAAGTTTTGTGTATATTCTAGAGTATACACCCAAGGGTAAGTACAGGATTCTATCTAAGAATAGAATTTCTGAGTCATACAGTAACTCTTATGTTTAGCCTTTCGAGGAGCCCGACTGTTCTTAACTTTTCAACATTTGGCATGGAATAGTTTTAGATGAGCATTTAAAGTACAGTAAGTTTCGTAGTTCTATCAGGTATCTGTAGTTTTATCATTAGATTACATTAATTTTATTTTTTTATTTTTTTATTTTGAGTTGGAGTCTCACTCTGTCGCCCAGACTGGAGTGCAGTGGCCGCTGCCGGCCACCGCAGCCTCGACCTGCTGGGCTCTGGTGATCCTTCCGCCTGACCCTTCCGAGTAGCCGAAATTACAGGCATGCGCTACCACGCCCGGCTGATTTTTTAATTTATTGTAGAGATGAGGTCTCGCCTGCCCAGGCAGGTCTTGAACCTGCGGGCTCAGGCAGTCCACTCACCTCAGCCTCCCAAAGGCGTGGGATTACAGGCTGAGCCACCGAGCCCGGCTAGATTACATTAATTTTAATAATCGGTAAACTATTTATAAATGATACTTAAAATTTAAAATGATCATTTCCATGCTCACTTTTAGAGTGACTTTATTAGATTTGCTCTACAGAAATACTAAAAAAAATTTGCTCATAGTTATATTTATTATATCACTGTCTTTAACTATTAAATGTTTTCATAAACTTATTGCAGGCCCCTCTTCTAGTATGAAGGCATTTAATTTCTCTCTGGGTAGTGTCACAGACGGTCTTGATTTTTCCAAATAAAACTAGGGGTGTTATATTAATATTTGGGCATTGTCAGTACAGTAAGACATGGACAACTGTGTGTAATTCAGAAAATAATGAAAATTATGAGGAAAATAAGTGGGGCATATTTGAAAGGATAAGTTAATGCATAATTTGACTAAATTTTATAGTTAAGAGAATAGTAGAGGGAACTTTAGTAACTATTAATGGACATTTGGAGATTATCAGTATCAGGAGAAAACTGGGTCCTTAAGTTACTTATAAAAGAAATAGCATAGTCTGAACAAAGTTAATTTTTTGGATAATGAAGCCTATAAAATTGCATAATAACTTCTCAAGAAAAAAGTTACTATTTTGGCTGGGCATGGTGGCTCACACCTGTAATCCCAGCACTTTGGGAAGCCAAGGTGAGAGGATTGCCTGAGTCCACGGGTTCGAGACCAGCCTGGGCAACTTGGTGAGACCTCATCTCTACAATAAATCAAAAAGTTAACTGGGTGTGGTGGCATGTGCCTGTAGTTCCAGCTACTTGGAAGGCTGAGATGGAAGGATCACCTAAACCCAGCAGGTCAGGGCTGCGGTGACTGTGAGTATGCCACTGAATTCCAGCCTAGGCATCAGAGTGAGACTCCAACTCAAAAAAAAAAAAAAAAAAAAAAAGGTTACTATTTTGATTATCTAAAAACTAAAATTAAAATGTCACTTTTATCTAAAAACCAAATTTCAAATTATACTATTATCTAAAACTAAAGATGACACTCTTTTGAAAGCTACATTGACAGGGATAGCCTAACATTCTTTTGAATGTCTATTGACATTTACCTGTGAAAGAAATCTGATAGGAATTGAAACTCATCTTGACATTCTAAGTGTATTTTTTGCTCACATTTAACTTATAAAAGAAATAATGTTGACTTTTATTGAGCTTTTTTTCCCACCCTTTTATCTTAAGTTTGAATATTTTCTTCTCTGTATTCTGGCCAAACACATAAGAACTAAATACCTAGCAGGAAGTATGCTAGGCCTTCTCTTTTGTAATAGCTCTTTGAAGTAAGTGTAATTAATCCCACTTTACTGATTCAGAAACTAAGGTTCAATAGATATACTGACTGTTTGCTGAATAATAGAGTGAATTTATAAAACAAATACAGAGTCATAAAAAGTCATGTAATTACCAGCTTCTGGGTAGAAGCTAAAGTGCTCCATAATTCAAAGATGGGAAGTTGTGACCTAGGATTAGTCAGATTCAGCTTTATGGATAAAACAACTCTTGGCCTATATTTGAAAGACTACAATATCTGGATAAGTGGAAGGGAAAACCACAATATGTCTCAATGATGTAAATACCACAAGTGAAGATGAGAAAAGACGAGAATAAGCATGACATTTGTTAGGAAGTTTTCTACTAGCCCCTTTGGGTTGCAGAGCTCACGTAAAAGGATAGGTATATTTGGAAGGCTACAGAGAAGTCTTAGAAGTACAGAAAATTGCCGGGCTCGGTGGCTCAGCCTGTAATCCCGCACCTTTGGGAGGCTGAGGTAAGTGGATTGCCTGAGCCTGCGGGTTCGAGACCCGCCTGGGCAGCGAGACCTCATCTCTACAATAAATCAAAAAATCAGCCGGGTGTGGTAGCGCATGCCTGTAATTCCGGCTACTTGGAAGGGTGAGGCGAAAGGATCGCCGGAGCCCAGCAGGTCGAGGCTGCGGTGGCCAGGAGCGGCCACTGCACTCCAGTCTGGGCGACGGAGTGAGACTCCAACTCAAAAAAAAAAAAAAAAAGTACAGAAAATTTAGAAGGCAAATCTAAGGAAAAGAACCTGAGGTTACCCTTTCTCTCATCTTCTTCTCTCATCTCTACATCTGCTCTTCCATCGTTTTTCTAACCACTTATTTTAACTTGTCTATTCTTAGGTCCCTAACCTTAATGATCTCCCAGCTCAGCAACAGTTTCCCTGTTTCTATGAGTTAAAAGTGTTTATAGCAGAAAGAATCTGATTAGAACATAGCATCTTTTAGCAACTACTAACAGATTTTGTCCAGCCTCCTTGGGCCATGCCATAGAAATGGGGTCATGTGGCCCACTGCCCAGTTAGAAGACAAGATTCCCTCAAGAGTAAGAAGTTCCATCTGCTGATTAGGTGGTCTATAAAGAGGAAGCATGGGTGAAACACAGGAAAAGCAAAATGGGTCATGTACCTTCCCCCTTACTGGATGGGGGTTGAGGCCGGAACTTTTATGAAAACTATCATCATTTAAAAATAGACTGGGTACAGGGCTCACACCTGTAATCCCAGCACTTGGGAGTTCACAGTGGGAAGATCACTTGGGCCCAGAAAGACCAACCTGGGCAATGTAGCAAGACCTCACCTCTGCAAAAAATCAAAACAATTAGCTGGGCCTGGTGACACATAGCTGTAGTCCCAGCTACTCGAGAGTCTGAGGCAGAAGGATTGCCTGAGTCCGGGAAGTTGAAGCAGCAATAAGCCATGATCATGCCACTGCACTCTAGTCTGAGCGACAGAGTGAGACCTGGCTTCATAAACAAACCATCAAATATTAGGCAAAGGTAATATTAGTGATACTGTCTCCAAAATTTGTCTGTCTACTCATTTCCTTTCTACCTCTCTCTCACTCCCTCTTTCTTTCACCTCCCCATCCCAGCCCCTCTTTCTCCCAGCTCTTTTCCAGCTTCTTTCTCCCTTATGTTGTCCTAAAGACAAGAAAAAATTGCACAAAAAAGTCTTCTCTTATCTCAGCATTAAGAGAAAACAACAATGACAGAAAGACATACCTTAGTGCCCAACACAAGTTCAATACTTAGACACTATAGATGCTATATGAGGAGGCGGGTTTATTGTCTATTCTTTTGTATTTTAATAAATTTCTAAAATTACCAAAGTGAGCACATATATTTCTGTTAATCAGAAAAATAAAACACTTATAATAATTTAGATTTGAGTTGAATTATGGTGGTGATAGTCTGAAATGAAAAAAAATTAGACAAAATTTGAAAGGTGGAATTATTAGATGATGACATTTTCTAAGTCAGGTATGGTGATGTATCTGTATATTCTAAATTAAGCTAGCAGAAACTTGTAGTAAATGCTGAAAATTTTTGTTAAATAAATAAATTATTGACCAGCTGTTTCAACACAAGAAGTAAAGAAGGAATAAATTCTTTTTTTTTTTTTTTTTTTTTTTGAGTTGGAGTCTCACTCTGTCACCTAGACTGGAGTGCAGTGGCCGCTTCCGGCCACTGCAGCCTCGACCTGCTGGGCTCCGGCCATCTTTCTGTCTCAGCCTTCCAAGTAGCTGGAACTATAGGCGCGCGCTACCACGCCCTTTGACTTATTGTCGAGATGAGGTCTTGCCAAGTTGTCCAGGCAGGTATTCTTAATGTATGAAAATTTTCCCCTGAAATTATATCAGAATTCCTATATTTCTCATCATCTTTAACAATAATAGCATTAATTTGTGAAAAGTATTTCTTGAACTAAAATTTATATAGTTTTGGATACTCATTTCTGTTTCTCCTACTTTACTGCAGTACTACCTTTTGGTCTATATAGATATTAATAAGTGTAGATTAATCATAAATGTAATTATTAGAAATTAATGAAAATTATATAATATAAAGCTACTATAAACTGTACTAAATATTGGATTCTAAGATGGCAATTAATTTTTAGAAGTAGCCGGGCTTGGTGCCTCAGCCTGTAATCCCGCGCCTTTGGGAGGCTGAGGTGAGTGGAGTGCCTGAGCCTGCGGGTTCGAGACCCACCTGGGCAGCGAGACCTCATCTCTACAATAAATCAAAAAATCAGCCGGGTGTGGTAGTGCGCGCCTGTAATTCCGGCTACTCGGAAGGCTGAGGCGGAAGGATTGCCGGAGCCCAGCAAGTCGAGGCTGTGGTGGCCGAGAGCGGCCACTGCACTTCAGTCTGGGCGACAGAGTGAGACTCCAACGCAAAAAAAAAAAATTTTGTTTAGAAGTATTTTACTTTACTTTTTTGCATCAAATTTTTTATATTTTCAGAGGATGAGAAAATGTGTAACTTTTAATATAGGTGTCCCTAATCATTAACAAAATAAAGAATAAATATAATATCTTCTCACTATATGTTACTTAATTTCTTAATCTCCTTTTGCTTATCTACACATATGGCCCCCTAAAAGGCCATTTCATTTCCTGAATTTGTATAGTACCAACTTCTAATACCTGGTACCAAGGTACTTGACTGAATTTTTTACAAGTAAGAATCTGTTTAACTCAGCTTTGACTAGGTTTCCACTATTGCTCCAGCCTACTAGACTATAAACCCTTGAGGTAGAATCCTTAGCCTAATTGACTTAATCATTGTATCCCAAGCACTTAACATGTTTCATGGCTCAGTAAATTCTTTCTGAAAGGTTGAATATCTGATATTTTCATATGGTTTAAGTTTGTGTAATTATCCCTTGTAATGTCTGGGTGAAATAACTTTGATGTGTCCTTAGTTAGCTGAGTATACAAACAAAAAACTAGTAATTTAGCTGGCATCTAGTGCCCAGCTAACTTAGTGTCCCATATTTCTTTGTTATAGACTGGAGGGTTAAGATTATAGGCCTTTGAGCATTGGAGGAATTCTACGTATTTTGCACAGTAACTCTCTACAATGAATTGTACAAAAAGCCTAGATCCCACTAGTATAGTAGCAGTAGTATGTATGTTTACATATATGTGTGTATGTGTAGACACACACACATATACTTACATGGGAGTGTGTTTGTGTGTGGTAATAATTATTCTAATATAGCAACCAGTATGATTAGGGATTGTGAAATCCTTTTGTGCCTCCCCATAGAAATCATACATTACTGGGAAGACAAGTAAATCGTTGTTTTCCAAACATCTTTGACAATGACTGTGTGGATTTTATGACTTCTAGTGGGTTATGGCCCACAATTTTTAAAATATTGCTGCATATAGTTCAGTAAATGAAAACGACTTAAAATTTTGGGGTTGGTAGCCAGTGTTTCTTGTGCATTATTTTTCTTTGCTTTCCACTGAGTAGTTGGTACTTTGAGAATTCTCATGTAAGCTCTAGTTTAAAAGGTTAGTGGAATACCTAGGTTTTAATTTCTTATGAATTCTTGGAAAAATCCTTCCTGTACAGAGAGTGTCATCAGTACTACCACGCCCGGCTAATTTTTTTATTTTATTGTAGAGATGACGTCTCGCCTGCCCAGAACTAACTGCTGATTCATATATCCGCATATCAGTCTCTTTAGAAAGCTTTAACAAGGTAGTATCTGCCCTAAAGCTGCCAACTCATGCCTTTAGCAGTCTAGTTACTCAATATGAAACAGGTTTCCTTACTCAGAAGAGTTTATTGTCTAAAGGAAGAGTATTATCATGTAGTTACAATAGGTACAATAGAACTTTGTATCATGATGATGTGATAGCTTTGGGGAACTTAAAATATGCCTAGTGTGACTTAAATTTCACTGAATATTTATTTATTTTACATTTAATTTTCTGCATGTGGTTAACAACTGCCCTATTGGACAATGCAGATTTAGATACTACTTTTGATATATTGATTTTTGATTAGTCAGAATTGCTTGCTTTCTAGTTGAATGCTGTCCCTAAAAAATTGAATAAAATGTAATGAGTAGACCTGATTTCTGTCTAGTTGAAGGTATAATCACACAAAAGGATTGCTTAAAGTGACTTTTAAATATTGTAACTTGACTGTATATATCCATTGTGGACTACATTCAGAGGATCACAAGAATCTGTTTTCAATAATCATGTTGTTAGTTTTTTTATTGTTACTCTGAGGCTATGTGTTATAAATCAGACCAGTCATGGCGGCTCCCACCTGTAATCCCAGGTATTTGGGAGGCTGAGGCAGGGGAGGATCACTTGAGGCAGGGAATTTGAGACTGTAGTGAGCTATGATAATGTCATTGCACTCTAGGCCAGGCTACAGAGCAAAACGCTGTCTCAAAAAGAAAAAAAAAAAATCAAATGAGGAATTCTGTGTTGAGTGTTGAAAGTATCAAGAACTGAGGTATTTGGAACATAACCTAAGATTTTTAGCATGTTAAAAGCAAGGAGTACAGATGTAAAAATTGATTTGATACATTAAAAATCCTATAATTCTGAGTTTGAATCAAGTGTTGGTATGACCTCTGTCATTAATGAAATACAGTTATTTTTAAATCAATTGTTTTCTTTGATTTGTAAAATCTGTGATAGTTTTTAAATGAATTTAATAAAATACTAGCTCCAGTATCAGGATTTTACAATTTAATAGCTATACCATTGCTATGTTCCTTGTTATGTTTTGTTTTCTTTCAAAATATGATGAATTAATTTGAGGCACATAAATAATGAATACACTTCCATTTATTCAACAAATATTTAATAAGCTGCTGTTGCAATAAAGTACTCCTAAGGCTCTGTGGGAAGAGTAAGATAGTACAAACATGGTATCTACTCCCGTGAGCTTATGGATTGGTAGGCTATGTAGGCAAGTTCATAATTGTAATACAGGATAAAATGTGATAGGTACAGTAAAAGAGGCAGTGATCGATTTTTTTCTTTTTTTAAGAAAGCAGGATTTATTGAGAAGACAGAAAAACTTCTACAGTGGGAGAGGATCTGAGGAGGTTACCCAGAATACTTTTTAAATGTTATAGATTTCAGAACATTGACTTCTCCAAATTATCAATAGTCACAGTACTAAGGGTTTGGGATCAATGACTTTCAGCTTAGGTAATTGGGGAAACCTTCATGGGGTGTCATTTTGACCTGGGGTTTGATGTGTGAATATGGAGCAAGGGCTGAAGAACATTACAAGGAGAGGAATACGTTGGAATTAAAGCAAGGATTTAAGAAAGTGCGGTACAAGAATCTGATGATGATGACTAGTTGAGTTTGATTGGAAAAGAGAGAAAGTAAGTTTTGAGAGATGAGAAAGTCCATCATGTCAGCCTAAGGAATTGGGCTTAATTCTGTTGTTAATATGGGGAAGGATGAAGAGTAGGTATGTGCCATCACAATGATCTTTTTCAGAGGATTGATTCGTGGAGAGGTAAGAAACAATTAGATGACTGTTCAGGTAAGAGAAAAATATGAAGAAAGAACTAGAATAGCATAACTGTTGTCTTCAGCAACTGATTGCTATAATAGATATTAGAGAATTTTGACTTCTGTTATGGGGAATGAGAAGTTTTAAAGTAATATGATTGCTGAAAATTTAAATTTAGAGCTCTAAAATGCTAAAACTTTTAACAGAAGACATTTAAGAGTCACCAATTATTCTGTTAATTTTCTCCCAACCACTATTATTATATACTTGCTTAATATCAGATAGGGATGCATTAAGTTAACAATCTTCAGTTTAAAAAGCACTAAGCAGCCAGGCTCAGGGGTTCAGCCTGTAATCCCGCGCTTTGGGAGGCTGAGGTGAGTGGATTGCCAGGGCCCATGGGTTCGAGACCCACCTGGGCAACTTGACGAGACCTCATCTCTACAATAAATCAAAAAATTAGCCAGATGTGGTAGTGCGCGCCTGTAGTTCTACTTGGAAGGCTGAGGCGGAAGGATCGCCGGAGCCCAGCAGGTCGAGGCTGCGGTGGTCAGGAGTGTGCCACTGCACTCCAGTCTGGGTGACAGAGTGAGACTCCAACTCAAAAAAATAAAAAAATTAAAAATAAATAAAAAGCACTAAACATCAGAAATTCACATGATTACTTATGTTTGGAATGTGTGAAATTACCTTTAAAATCTATAAGCAATTTGGTTAAGTTTTATATTTTCTAAGCCTGGTTATTGATATCAGTAGCCACCTAAGGGAGTAGAGGACATGCATTTGTGAGCATTGACAAGACTAGGCTTAATTTTATAAGCTTAATTTTGAAGGTTAATATGACCCTAAGACATATTTGACGGGCAACATTTATAAAAACTTAACAGTAGTCATGTAATAGATTCCTGCAAATGTGTGGTTTTTTGCCGATCTTTATAACAGGTTCGGGAAAGGCTTTTTTTTTTGGAAAGTTTTCATGCATTCTGGCAAGGCCAGAAATGTCAGAAAGCATGTTATAGGTGTATCTTGTTTTCAATCTTGCCTTCATTTATGGAGACCTCTGAGAAAAATGGAAGCTGACCAAGGATGCATGCTGGAGCTACAGAGATTAGCAGTATGCTAGCCAAAGCACAGTTTAACGGTGTTAAATGTGAATTTCTTCATGTGTCTCTAGCTACTGTGACAAGGATTTTCAATATCAGCTTTAAAATCTTCAATATTGTCAGTCTTATGAAAATTTACATGAAATGTTAATATGAAACCATAATACTAAGATTTGGTTTAGATTAGATGAGTTATACCCGTGCTGGTAAACTTTCCACATTGGGCAAATTGCTATTTTGAACTTCTGTATTATAAAATTTTGTATGAAACAATCAGACCATTCTCTAAGGCTTGGATTGAAAAGTATAGAAAAGGGAGATTTGACTACCTTAATATGTTTCATCTATGTGTTTCATTCTATTTTGATCTACATTTTCTCAAGCATCCTTAGTTATGTGTCACTAAATTGAAGCATAGATTTTGCTGTATTTTTTAGACTCTAGTATTTATGAAATTTTGTCATAAATTTAGGAAAAATTTAATTAACATTGTAAAAAGTTAATTTTTGACATTGACTAAAAAGGAAAGAATAGGAGAGAAATAATACAATATAATTCCCAAGTTTCAGCTTACTTTCAGGAAACAAATTGTTGTTTCTTAGGTTCTTTCCCAAGAGGTCAAATTTGAATCCATTGGTGAAGGCTGTATACCTGGTTGGTAATTGTCCATTTCTATCTAGAATTCACTTTTTCTTTGGGCTTACGCAGTTTGGAGTTTGTTTGCTCAGCTTCTTGAATATTTAGGTTTTTATTTCTCTAACCAAAAATGGAAAGTTTTTAGCCATGGTTTCTTCAAATAATTTTTTAACACCACTTTTTTCTTCTCTTTCCAAGGCTCTATTGGCAAGAATGTTAGACATTTTACTATTGTCCCACTGGTCACTAGGGTAGTGCTGATTGTTTTTGAGTGCTTATTCTCTGTTGTTCAGACTGGATAATTTCTTTTTTTTTTTTTTTTTGAGTTGAGTCTCACTCTGTCACCCAGACTGGAGTGCAGTGGCCGCTCCCGGCCACTGCAGCCTCGACCTGCTGGGCTCCAGAGATCCTTCCACCTCAGCCTTCCAAGTAGCTGAAACTACAGGCGCACGCTACCATGCCCAGCTAATTTTTGATTTTATTGTGGAGATGAGGTCTCACCAAGTTGCCCAGGCGGGTCTCGAACCCGCGGGCTCAGGCAATCCACTCACCTCAGCCTCCCAAAGTGCTGGGATTACAGTCTGAGCCACCGAGCCCGGCTCAGACTGGATAATTTCTATTGATTGACTTCTGAGTTCATTGGCTCTTTGGACCATTGAGTCTATCCAGTGATTTTATAAATTTCTGTTATTGCTTTTTTAAAATTCTAAAATTTTCATTAGTTCCTCTTTCTATCTTGTTTCATCGCTGAGACATTCTGTTGTTCCATTTGTGTCAAGTGTGTTCATGATAACTTGAATAATCAGCAACTCATTTAGGTTACATGTTGCACATCAAGAAATTATAATCTGTTCATGGAATGGTAAGCTGTGTATTCATGATTAGAAGAAAAGTATAGATGAGAGAAAATCAGTTTTATGCCCTGATCTAGAATCTTGTCTTTTGCTTAGTGAACGATATGCCAGTCTAAGCCAATAACACTAATAAGTTCTCAGAATATGTTTTTTTAGTGAGAAATTATTTCTTTTTAGTGTCATTGTAATTTTGTGACTTTTTTGGCTAATGGTAACTGGAAATAAAGCTCGAACATTTATAACTAAGTCATCTTTTTTGGACCATCCTGGAAAAATGATTGTGAATCAACTTCTTAAAGTTTTTTTTTTGTTTTTTTTTTTGAGTTGGAGTCTCACTCTTGTCACCCAGGCTGGAGTGCAGTGGCATGCTCACAGCCACTGCAGCCTCGACCTGCTGGATTTAGGCGATACCTTCACCTCAGCCTTCCAAGCAGCTGGAGCTACAGAGGCACACCACCACGCCCAGCTGGTTTTTGTTATTTATTGTAGAGACGAGATCTCACCAAGATGCCCAGGCGGGTGTCTCCAACTCCCGGGCTCAGTCCGTCCTCTTTCCTCGGCTTCCCAAAGTGCTGGAATTACAGGCTGAGCCACCAAACCCAGCCAAAGTATCTTTTTAAAAATTTTATTTCTTATAGAGATGTGGAGTACAAGTCGGGATTACCTACAGAAGTGGGCTGCGTGCACATGAAGTTTGGGTCTCCAACTGGCCCTCGCTTCTCCTGGTTTAGGACTGGGTACTCTTTGTATTGTTATATGCCCACCATCCCTACCTCCCTTTCCTGGCAGTGTTCAGCAACTGCCAATCCTTACCTTGTACTAATGTGATTAATGTTCAGGTTCCACTTATGAGTGAGCACATGTGGTATTCAGTCTTTGTTTCTGAGAGAGATCACTAAGTATGACGGCCTCCAACTTCATCCAATTTGCTGCGAAGTCCATGATTTTGTTCTTCTTTATGGTCCTGTGTATAACTTTGAACTGATTTCCTTTGAATTGTCATGTTTTTCAATATATCTACTTATAATCATGTTTATTTTATCAATCATAGAATTAACCAGTTTCACTAAAATTGTTGTCACAGAACATTTGATGACTATATTTTTAATTTTGTCCAGATATTAAGTATATGTACACACAAAAATTCCGAAGGGTAAGTAATAAGACCAGCATCTCCTTCATCCTAACCTTGAAACTAATTTTTTACTTAATTAGTTCTTTTAGAAATTATTGACAAGAATATCAGGGAAAACAATCATAGTCTTAACTTTGAAAAATGTCTTTATAGTTTCCCCTTAGGTGTTACATTCAGCTCATTTGACCAAAAATATTGAGCTATTAGGGACTTTGTGGAGCCTGTCATTGATGTCATATTTTATTTTAAATGTAACCACAATGTTATAGAAAGATCTAGCAGAAAAGTGCCATTGAGTTGATATTTTTAACAATGACTACTCTGTTAAGAATGGATTTTAGTGGGGAGGATGGTAGGTCCTGGGACAAGTTTGCAAACAAAATCAGTTTGGAATCCATAGCCTAAACTATAGAGCCAGAATTGGCAAACTTTTCTTACAGGTTCAGATAATATGTTAGGTTTTGTAGACCTAATGATCACTGTCATACCTACTCAACTCTGCCTTTGTGGTACAAAAGCCGTCACAACTAATACGAAACAACTAACACTAAAATAGACATCCTGCCCATTGGCCATTGTTGCTGATCCCTTGCTGTATGGGAAAGCTGTAAGTGACATGGATCATGGAGGTGGAGAAAGTGGATCAAGTTAAGGATTATGTTGAAAGTAAAGTTGAGATGATTTGGTGACAGATTGAATATTGTGAGTCAGGAAGATGAACACGTTCATGCAGGTTTCTTTAGGGATCTTCGAGTTCACACCTTTATATATGGGGTTATTTTTGTGACTTGCCTCCTGGATTAAAGATACCATGCATAAATTTTTCCATCTGATTTGTTTTTGCAATCCCCCAGTCAGATTGCTGCCAATATGTATCAGTAATTTTATTTATCTCCTGGTTGAATTCTATATTTTTTTCATGATCTTTCCAAAGACACATTTGATTAGATTTTGCTTAATTTTCATGCCTTGTTAGGGCAGTGATATCCTAGCACTGAAGCCATATGATGCCATGTTACTTAAATAAATTTAGAGGGACTGACTGGAGTGAGTGAGATCTTGAAAGGAAGATAGAAAACTGTAAACAATGTATGTAGACAATTTGAATAATCTTGGTTGAAATGAGAGTGGAAAAAAATGAGGTAGCTAAATGGAAATGAGTAATCAAAGAAGGGGATTCTGTTGTTTTTAAAGAGGGAGAATAACTGAAAAGAATCCATTAGAGATACAGAAAAAGAGAAAATGACCAATGGATTAAGGTTCCTTACATACTGTGAAAAGATGAGTTTGAGGGAATGAAGGAAGGCATCTCCATTTTAATAGGAGGGAAGTAGAGGATGGTTACAATGTCATTGGCATTTAAATTTTACAAGGGGAAGAAAATTTTTCTACAGTGTTTTAATTTTAAATTCATCATTTAGTTAATCTTTACAACCTAATGGTAAATTCCTAATTATTCTTGTCAGTAGAGCCAAGCATTCTGTTCTACAGTTAACTTATTTTGCTCATATTCTTTTTTCTTTCCTTTCCTTCTTTGTTTGTTTTTGCTTTCATTGAAAAAAAGATGGAGATAGAAAAGAGAAAAAAGAAAAGAGAACTGAGCATCCATGGGAGATTGAAAAGGGAATAGTAGATAGACAATAAGATGCATCACAACCTGTCAGGGTCTGTGTGTTTGTGATGAATTAGGGACATGTTCTCCATGAGGGAATAAGATTTGATTTGAAGATATGTTACAGAGTAACTTGAAACTAGGAATCAGGGAGCATTGAAAGCATCTCCTACTTGAGCTGCTTGAGCTGAGGACTTAGACTTTGAAGTCATGGTAAATATGATTGGACAGTCATGTTACTAGAACTGGAATGACACTGATATTCATTAGACCAATAGTATGCAAACTTTTCTATAAAAAACAGTGGAACCATTTCAAAGCGGTGGAACCCAAACAAAATCTCACAAACAAAATGTTTTGTATCTCACAGTATACAAAACATTTAAAAGAAGACCTTTGAGGGAAGCAGGTGGTATGTGAGCCAGAACCTCCACTCAAAGGTACTTAAAGGGATCCTAAGACTCTGGAGCATTTGAAAGGTCATTTCTAGCAAAAGCAAACCTTCAGAAATCTTTCTTTTTAAACTGTCATTAATATAATCAGATGATAAATCATTCAAGTAGTAAAAAAAATACAATGAAAAATAATTTCCCCATCTTAGAATCTAGTTCCCCCATCCCTTTGCCTAGAACTAATTACAGTTAGCAGATTCTTACATATTTTTCCAGAAATATTCTATGAGCACACAGGAATAAGAATATAACTCTGCCTTTTTTTTCTTTATTACAAATGAGATCTTGCTGTTTGTATTCTTCCCCACCTTGTTTTTTTTTTCATCTAACGTATTAGTTGATATAGAACTACCTCATCATTTTTGAGCACCTACATAGTAAACTAGTAAAGATTTTTGAAATCTAATTTAACAAATCCTCTGTATTTTAGATTCAGAGGTCACACGGTCTTATTGTGTGGTGGTAGGGATTGGATCTTAAGTGGCCCATTCCCCAGATAGTATTGTGCCTCATAGGTAATTTCTGAACACTAACCCCTCCCCACATACTTATTGGTGTCCCTAGTGTCTATAATTTCCATCTTTGTGACCATTTAGCTACTACATATGAGTGAGAACATGCTATGTCTGGTTTTTTGTTTCAGGATTAGTTCACTTAGGATGATGATCTCCATCTCCATCCATGTTGCTGCAAAGAACATAATTTCATTTTTTGTAACTGTGTAGTATTCCATTGTGTATATATACCACATTTTCTTTATCCAATCAATTGTTGGTGGGTATTTAGGTTCTGTGATTTTGCTATTGTGAATAGGGCTACAATGAACATATACATACAAGTATCATTTTTTTTAAAAATTTTATTTTAAAGATATGGGATGCAATTCAAGGTTAGATACAAAAATGTTCATTATGCAGTTACCCTTGTTGATGAGGTGTTTTCCCCGCTCCTGAAATTTCCCACTACTGCCAATCGCAACTCCCCCACCTATGACAGTTTTCCACCACTGCCAATCCCTTTCTTATAGTTTTATGATAATTGTTCAAGGTCCACTTATGAGTGAGCACATAGGGTACTCAGTTATTTGTTTCTGTGATACATCACTCAGTATTATAGACTCTAAGTTCATCAAGTTGCTGCAAAGTTCATAATTTTGTCCTTTATGGCTGTGTAATATTCCACATTTTTTTATCCAGTCCTCTTGATAGGCAGCATGGTTGGTTCCATGTTTTTGCTATTGTGAATAATGCTGCAGTAAACATGTGTGTGCAGGTATCTTTTTCATAGAGTGATTTGAGTTACTCCAGGTATATTCCCAGTAGGGCGATTGTGGAGGTCGATTTTTAGATCTTTTAGGAATCACCACTGTTTTCCACAAAGGCTGTACTAATTTACACTCCCACCAACAGCGTAGAAGTGTTCCCTTTTCACCGCATCCTCTCCAGCATCTGTTGTTTTTTGAATTATTGATGACAGCCATCCTGACTGGAGTTAGGTAGTACCCAAGTATGGTTTTGATTTGCATTTCTTTGATGATTAGTGAAGTTCAGCATTTTTTCATGTATCTATTGGCTGCTTGTATGTCTTTTTTTTTGAGTTGGAGTCTCACTCTGTCACCCAGACTGGAGTGCAGTGGCACACTCCCAGCCACCGCAGCCTCGACCTACTGGGCTACGGCGATCCTTCCATCTCAGCCTTCCAAGTAGCTGGAACTACAGGCGCGCGCTGTCACACCCGGCTAATTTTTTTGATTTATTGTAGAGATGAAGTATTGTCAAGTTGCCCAGGTGGGTCTTGAACCCGGGGGCTCAGGCATTTCAGTCACCTTGGCCTCCCATTGTATGTCTTTTGAGAAGTGTCTATTCATATATTTTGCCTACTTTGTAATGGGGCTGTTTGTTTTTTTCTTCTCGTCATGTTTGAGTTCCGTGTAGATCCTACATGTTAGACAAATATTTTTTCCCAGTCTGTGGGCTGTCTCCCTGTTCTCTTGATGGTTTCTTTTTCTTTGCAGATGTTTGTCAGTTTGATGGGGTCCCACTTGTCTATCTTATCTCTTATGGCATGGGCATTTGGAGTTTTGATCAGGAATTGATTGCTAGTTCCAATTTCCTTAAGGGTGTCTCCTGTGTTTTCTAAGGTTCTTATAGTTTGAGGTTTTACATTTAGGTCTTTGATCCATTTAGAGTTGATTTTTGTGTATAGTGATAAGTGGGGATCTTGTTTTAATCTTCTACATGTGGTCAGCCAATTTTCCTAGCACCATTTACTGAATAGGTTCTCCTCTCCCCAGTGGCTGATGGTGGAGGCTTTGTTGAAGATGAGTTGGTTGAAAAATTGAGGTTTTGCTTCTGGAATCTCTGTCCTATTCCATTGGTCTGTATGCCTGTTCTTGTACCAATACCAGGCTGTTTTGATTATTGTGGCTTTATAATAAAGTTTAAAGTCTGGGGGGTGATACCTCCTGCTTTTGTTATTGCTGTTGTTGTTGAAGATTGTTTTGACTATTCATGGTCAATTATATTTCCATATGAATTCTTGTATTGTTGTTTCCAGGTCTGTGAAGAATGCTGCTGATAATTGAATGGGTATTGCAGTCAATCTGTAGATTGCCTTTGGTAGGATGGACATCTTAACAATATTGATTCTTCCAATCCATGAGCATGGAATGTTTTTCCATTTGTCTGGGTCATCTTTGATTTCTTTAGTAGAGTTTTGTAATTTTTATTGTAAAGGTCTTTCACTTCTCTGATTAGGAAGATGCCAAGGTATTTCACTTTTTGTGTGACTATTGTGAAAGGGATTGTGCTTTTTATTTAGGTTTCTGTTTGTTACTGTTGGTGCATAAGAATGCAACTGACTTTTGCACATTGATTTTATACCCTGAGAAAGTCCTTTATCAGTGCAAGGAGGTTTTGACAGATTCTCTTGGGTTTTCGAGGTATAGAATCATGTTGTCTGCAAAGAAGGATAACTTAACTTCCTCTTTTCCTATTTGGATATACTTTATTTCCTTCTCTTGTCTGATCTAGCTAGGACTTCTAATAATATGTTGAACAGGAGGTGTGAGAGTGAGCATCCTTGTCATTTTCCGATTTTCAGGGGAAATGGTTCCAATTTCTGTCTGTTTAGCAGTATGCTGGCTGTGGGTTTCTCGTAGATGGCTCTTACTATTTTGAGGTATGTTCCATCTATGCCTAGATGTTTGAAGGTTTTTATCAAGAAGGGGTGCTGGATTTTATTGAAAGCTTTTTTTGCTTCTAATGATGTAATCATGTGGTTTTTGTTTTTACATTTGTTGATGTATTTAGTTACATTTATGGTCTTGCGGATGTTGAACCAGCCCTGCATCCCAGGGGTGAAGCCTACTTGGTCATAGTGGATGATTTTTGAGATGTGTTGTTGGATCCAGTTTGCTAGAATCTTTTTGAGAATTTTAGCATCTATGTTCATCAAGGATATTTGACTGTAGTTCTCTTTCTTTGTTGGATCTTTACCTGGTTTGGGTATCAGTGTGATGTTAGCTTCATAAAACTATTTGGGAAGAGTTCCATCTTTCTCGATTGACTGGAATACTTTCAATAGGATCAGTATCTACTCCTTCTTGTATGTTTTGCAGAATTCTGCTGGAAAACCACCTGATCCAGGGTTTTTTTTTCATAGGTAGTTTTTTATGACATGGTAGATTTCCTAGGTTGTTATTGGTATATTTAGGGTCTGAATTTCTTGTTTCAACCTGGGGAGTTTGTGTGATGTCAGAAAGTCCTCCATTTCATTTAGGTTTTCAAGCTTGTTTCCATACGAGCGTACATAGTAATCTCTGATAATCTTTCATATTTCCTCGGGGTCAATTGTGACTTCTTCTTTTGCAATTCTGATTATGTTTATTTGGACTTTTTCTTGGTCAGTCTATCTAGGGGGTTCTTCGATCTTGTTTATCCTTTCAAAGAACCAGTAGTTTGTTTTGTTGATTTTTTTTTGTATTATCTTTTTGTCTTCTGTGTCCCGAATTTGGGCTTTTATTTTGGTGATCTGGAATCTTCTACTGAAGTTAAGGTTTTGGTAGTATTGCTTTTCTGGCTTCCTTAGGGGATTTGTTAGGCTGCTAACTTGTGATCTTTCCATTTTCTTCATGTGTGTTCATACAGATATGAATTCCCCTCTTAGTACTGTTTTCATGGCATCACAGATATTTTGGTAAGACGTTTCCTTATTTTCATTTGTTTCAAGGAATCTTTTAATTTCTGTTTTGATTTCCATGTTGATCCAGGAGTTGTTCAGCATCATGCTGTTTAGTGTCCATATCTTTGTGGGTTTTGGTGGAACTTTGTTGGTGTTGATATTTATTTCTGTTCCAATGTGGTCTGAAAAGGTGCATGACAGTATTTCAGTCTTACAAAATTAGTTTTTTCTTGATTTATGGCCAAGGATGTGGTTGATTTTAGAGTATGTTCCATGTGGTGATGAGTAGAATGTATATTCCATGTTTGTTGGGGGGAGTGTTCTGTAAGTATCAATTAAGTCCATTTAGTCAAGCATCACATTGAGATTCTTCAAGCATCACATTGAGGTTCTGGATCTCCTTGTTGATTTTTTTGTTTTGATGATCTGTTTACAGTTGTGAGTAGGGTATTTAAGTCCCCAGCTATGATAGTGTTAGAGTCAATATGTTTCTTTGGTTTACCTACAGGCTGCTTTATGAAAGTTGATACTCCTATGTTGGGTAGATATATATTTAGGATGGATATTTCTTGTTGAGGGATTGAACTGTTTATCATTATGTAGTAACCTTCTGTATTTTTTTAAATTTTTGATAGCTTAAAGGGTATTTTGTCTGATATTAAGATTGCAACTCCTGCTTTTTTGTGTGTTTCATTCACCTGAAAATTTGTTTTCTTTCCTCTTACTTTGAGACTGTAAGTATCCTTTCTGGTGAAATTAGTCTCTTGGAGACAACATATTTTTGCATCATTATGTTTTGTCCAATTTGCCATTCTGTGTCTTTTCAGTGGTGCATTTAGTTCATTCACATTCAGACTAATTATTAAGATGTGAAAGTTTATCCCCATTGTGAGGTACTTATAGAGCTTGTTGTTGCTGCTGCTATATGTTTACTCATTTGTTGTCTTTCTTTTGATTTTTGAGATGATTCATGTGTTTTCAATCTCTTTCCTGCATTGTTTTGAAAGACGTTGTCGTTCTTTTTTTCATTCTTCTGTTTTTAATACTTTCTTAAGTGTTTCTTGTATAGTAGGTCTGGAGGCAGTGTAAGCTCTTAGGGATTGAATGACTGGGAAGGATTTTAATTCTCCATTGCTGATGAAACTCAGTTTAGCTGGGTAGGTAATTCTTGGTTGAAATTGTTTATCTTTGAGAACTTTAAAGATTGGACTCCAATCTCTCCCAGCCTGAAATGTTTCTGTAGATGTCTGCTGCTATTCTAATTGGTCTTTCCCGGTAGACCTTCCCCGACCTGACCTTTCTCTCTTGCTGCCTTTAGGATTTTTTCTTTTTTTTGTTTTTTTTTGAGTTAGAGTCTCACTCCATCACCCTGCCTGGAGTGCAGTAGCATGCTCACGGCCACCCCAGTGTCAACCTGCTGGGTTCAGGTGATCCTTCCGCCTCAGTCTTTGTGTCTAGGAGTTGATTACTTTGTGTCTAGGAGTTGATCTTCTCATTTGTTGTCTTGCAGGGGTTTTCTGAATCTCTTGTGTTTGATTGCTTACATCTGTGATGAGATGAGGGAAGTTTTCTTGGATAATTTCATGGAATGTTTGTTCCAGGGTGGTCTCTGTCTCTTTATCTGCCTCAGGAATTGCAATTAATCTTAGATTCAGCCTCTTGATATAATCACTCATCTCTTGGAGGCTTTGTTCTGTCTTTTAAAGCTTCTTTTTTGTGTTTTTAACAGTTTGTGTAATTTCCATATTTTGGTCCTCAAGTTCGGAGATTCTTCTTTTTGGTTAATTCTGCTCTCCATACTTATTTGTTTATCTATTTAAGTCACTGTATTTTTATTACTGTTATCTCAGTTATCAACTCCTCATTTTTCCTATTATCTTTCCTCATTTCTATTTATTCTCTCTATTAAATTCTTGATATCTGGGTTTGTGGTTTGAGACTATTCATTCTAGGGGCTCTTCACTGTTGGAGTTCCAAAGTCTGATTTCTCAGTTGTCCTCCCAGGAGTCTATATGGGACCCAAATTCTTCCTTTGGTTTTCCTTCATTTGTGTCGGTTTTCTTCCCCCTTTTCAACTTCTTTAATTCTGTTGTTCAGTGATGAGGGGTAGCATTTGCTTCTGTTTGCTCAGTCTCCTATTCTTCCTTATTTAGATCCTCTGGCTTGGTTCAATTTTGAACCTGCACTGGGGTTGGGGAGGCTATGCTTTTTGCAGTTTTGAGATTTACTTAAGTGGGAGCTTGATTCAGAAGCTATCTGCAGATTCCAGTGTCTGCTGAGAGGTATGTGGGCCCCCTGCCACCCACTTCCCATCACCTTGCAATCTGTCCATGCAGTGGGGGTGTATGCCTCCTTAAAGAAAAATGAGATACAAAAAAGGAAAAGAATGGAAAAAGGAAGGAGGAAGAGGAAAGAATGTGGAAAGACAGAAGGAGAAAAGAGAAAGCAGACAGGCATACCAACTAACAAATAAGCAGAGAAACAAAGAAAAAAATCCTATTATACAAACAAACAAAAAACCCCTGTTAGTATATTCATCCTTAAAAACCCATACTTAAACAGAAAATCTTAAAAAAACAACAGAAACAAAGCAAGTATGAAAACATAAAAACAGAAAGAAAGAAGTGAAAAAAACTAAAACAAAAACAAACAAACACAAAAAACTTTCTCTGTGGTCATTTCTGTAACTCCAGGTCCTTTTCAGCTGCCGCCGCTGTGTTAAAAAATGGCTCTAGTCTCCAGCTCATCCCCTCTGCTCTTAGCACAGGTTGATAGGGCTGTTCTTAGCATGGGTCAGATGTCCTAGACTACTGTGAAAGGAGGAGGATGGATCAGATCCAGATTCACCCAACTCATCTGCTGCTGCCTAGCCTCCCACTCAGATCTGACTTGTCTGTGCCTGTTCCAACATGGGGGAGGGGTGTCTGTCTCTCCAGGTTCAGTGAGGACATAGCCTCTGGGTCCCAGGTTGGAGGCTGGACCACGCTGGGCGAGGCAATGCAGCTTGGACAGAGAAGATGGTGCCAGTCGGTGTTTCCTCACCACAGCTTTCTTCCAGATTTTCATGCCCTGCCTTCTCCATAGTTCCTGGGGCTCGTGTCCAGTCTGCTGCCGCAGGTGATGGCTTGGGCCAGGTGACAGGTGGTGAGAAGCAGCTGTTCTCTGCTTTCTTCTCTCAAGAGAGTTCTGAGAACAGTAGACAATCCTGCCCGCTGGTAACTCCAATCTCAGGACTGTGTTTGGTTGCAGTCATCTCCA
Source organism: Carlito syrichta (assembly GCF_000164805.1). NCBI lineage: Eukaryota > Metazoa > Chordata > Mammalia > Primates > Tarsiidae > Carlito > Carlito syrichta. Next base: position 380,798 of record NW_007252795.1, read on the forward strand.
GAGAACTTTCATGAACCCAAGTCTCCATTCAGAGAACTTTCACTCACTCACCAGTACACATCCACTCATGCAGAGAGTCTTTATGAACATTTGCTTTTGCAGCGATTCTCACACTCCAACCTGTAGCGTCGCCATCTTGCCTCCTTTTACCCAAGTAACTTTTTTATATATTAATGTCTTTTCCTTTGGGTAGATCACTAATAGTAGAGTTGCTGGGTCAAATGGTAATTCAATTTTTGATTCTTTGAGAAATCTTCAGACTGTTTTCCATAGAGGCTGAACTAGTTTACTAGTTTACAATTCCACCAACAGTGGATGAATGTTTCTCAACATCTTTTGTTCTTTGACACTCTTAATATTGGTCATTCTGACTGGTATGAGGTACTATCTCTTTGTGGATTTAATTTGCACTTATCTGATTATTAGTGTTGTTGAGGTAATGTATGCTTTTAAAAGTTTTTTGCAATTACAATGTTGTGATAAATATCCTTTATGTATATCTTTACCATATGTGAATATATTTCTAGGATAAATTCCTTTGAAGATTTTTGACTAGGAAAGTGATAATACTAGAAAAACAAAACTAGTGTAGAATGACCAGGATCACCCCCCCAAAAAATTTGTGAGTATGTGATATTCATAACCTCTTACCCTTACTTTGTTCTTTAAGAAGCATGTCATTTCTGTCATGTTATCTCTGCTTTTTTCCCATAAGGGAAAGGACCTTGTAATTTAGTTCATTAGATATGTAGTACTTAGACTTTTTTCTCAGCTTCTGAACATATCTGGATAGCGTACACAGAGTAGCACAATTCCCATTGGATACTCTGCTGTTTTTTCAGTCTTTTATGCTTTGGCCTCAGTTGCTTTTGAGAAATGACAGGTATTCCAATTAAAATTTTCTTTTCTTTTATTATTTTATTTTTTAACTTTTAATTTTTTTAATTTAAAGATGTGGGTTACAACTCAGGGTTAGGTGTACAAATGTTCATCATGTAGGTACCCTTGTTTATGAGGTGTGCCCCGCCCCAGGCAATTCCAACTACTGCCAATCCCACTTCCCAGCCTTCCTCCTGGCAGTTTCCAGCTACTGCCAATCCTTTTCTTACAGTATTATGATAAATGTTCAAGTTCTGCTTATGAGAGAGAATATGTGATACTCAGTTCTTTGTCTTTGTGAAAGATCACTCAGTATTATACATTCTAAGTCCACCCAGGTTGCCGTGAAGTTCATGATTTTGTTCTTTATTGGCTGCATAATATTCCATCGTGTATATGTACCACATTTTTTAAATCCAGTCCTCTTTTGATGGGCAGCACAGTTCGTTCCATGTTCTTGCTACTGTGAACAATGCTGCAATAAACATACGTGTGCAGATATCTTTTTTATAGAGTGATTCGAGTACTTCTGGATATATTCCCAGGAGGGGGATTGCGTGGTCATATGGAAGGTCGATTTTTAGATCTTTTAGGAATCGCCACACTGTTTTCCACAGAGACTGTACTAGTTTACACTCCCACTAACAGTGTGTAAGTGTTCTCTTTTCGCTGCATCCTCTCCAGCAAACAACAAAAAATCTGTTGTTTTTTGAGTTATTGATGATAGACTTCCTGACTGGAGTTAGGAAGTATCTCAGTGTAGTTTTAATTTGAATTTCTTTGATGACTAGTGAGGTTGAGCATTTTTCATGTATTTGTTGGCTTCTCGTATATCTTTTTTTGAGAACTGTCTATTCATATCTTTTGCCCACTTCTTAATGGGGCTGTTTGCTTTTTTCTTTTCGGCATGTTTGAGTTCCTTGTAGATCCTAGCTGTTAGACCTTTGTCAGACATACAGTTGGCAAATATTTTTTCCCAGTCTGTGGGCTGTCTCCCCACTCTCTCGATGGTTTCTTTGACTTTGTAGAAGCTTGTCAGTTTGATGAGGTCCCACTTATCTACCTTATCTCTTATGGCATGGACACTTGTAAATCACTTGTTTTATCAGGAATTGGTTGCCAGTTCCAATTTCCATAAGGGTGTTTCCTGCATTTTCAAATGTTCTTATAGTTTGAAGTTTTACATTTGGGTCTTTGATTCATTTAGAGTTGATTTTTGTGTATGGTGATAGGTAGGAGTCTTGTTTTAATCTTCTGCATGTGGTCAGCCAGTTTTCCCAGCACCATTTACTGAATAGGTTCTCTCTCCCCAGTTGATGGTGGTGGAGGCTTTGTTGAAGATGAGTTACTTGAGAAATTTGAGATTGCTCTGGAATCTCAATTCTATTCCACTGGTCTATATACCTGTTCTTATACCAATGCCAGGCTGTTTTGATTATTGTAACTTTATAATAAAGTTTAAAGTTTGGGGGTGTGATGTCCTGTTTTGTTTTTTGGGATTTTTGTTGTTGTTGTTGTTGTTGTTTGCTGAGGATTGTTTTTGCAATTTGTGGTCATTTATGTTTCTATTTGAATTCCTGTATTGTTGTTTCCAGGTCTGAGAAGAATGGTGCTGGTAATTTAATGGGTATTGCATTAAATCTGTAGATTGCCTTGGGTAAGGGGGACATCTTAACAATGTTGATTCTTCCAATCCATGAGCATGGAGTATTTTTCCATTTGTTTGTGTCACCTTTGAGTTCTTTGGGCAGTGTTTTGTAGTTTTCATTGTAAAGGTTTTTCACGTCTCTGGTTAGGAAGATGCCAAGGTATTTGATTTGTGTGTGTGTGTGTGACTATCGTGAATGGGATTGTGCTTTTTATTTGGGTTTCTGTTTGTTTATTGTTATTGTACAGAGATATGACTGTCTTTTGTGCATTGATTTTTTTATCCTGAGACTTTACCAAAGTCCTTTATCAGTGCAAGGAGGTTTTTGACAGATTCTCATGGATTTTCAAGGTATAGAATTATGTTCTCTGCAAAGTGGGATAACTTGACTTCTTCTTTTCCTTCTCCTTCTCTTGTCTGATTGCTCTAGCTAGGACTTCCAAAACTATGTTGAAAAGGAGAGTTAAGAGTTGACATTCTTGTCTTGTTCCAGTTTTCAGGGGAAATGGTTCCAATTTCTGTCTGTTTAGCAGTTTGCTGGCTACGAGTTTCTCATAGATAGTTCTTAGTATTTTGAGGTATGTTTCATCTATGCCTAGATATTTGAGGGTTTTGTCAAGAAAAGTTGCTAGATTTTATCAAAAGCTTTTTCCACATTTAATGATATAATTATATGGTTTTTGTTTTTACATCTGTTGATGTATTTAATTATGTTTATGGTCTTACGAATGTTGGACCAACCATGCATCCTGGGGGTGAAACCTACTTGGTTGTAGCGGATTATTTTTGAGATGTTTTGTTGAATCCAGTTTGCTAGGATCTTGTTGAGAATTTTAGCATCTATGTTCATCAAGGATATTTGACTGTAGTTCTCTTTCTTTTTGGATCTTTACCTGGTTTGTGGGTATCAATGTGATGTTAGCTTCATAAAATGATTTGGGAAAAATGATTTGGGGAAAGGTTCATCTTTCTCGATTGCCTGGAATACTTTTAATAGGATAGGTATCGGTTCTTCCTTGTATGTGTTGTAGAATTCTGCTGGAAAGTCATCTGATTCAGGGCTTTTTTTTGTAGGTAGTTTTCTTACGACATAGTCAATTTCCTGTATCGTTATTTTTCTATTTAGGGTCTCGATTTCTTCTTATTTCAATGTAGGAAGGTTGTCGATGTCAGAAAGTCCTTCATTTCCTTTAGTTTTTCAAGTTTGTTTCCATATAAGTGTACAACATAGTTTCTGATGTTCTTTTGTATTTCTTCAGGATTAGTTGACTTGATCTTTTGCATTTCTAATTGTGTTTATTTGGGCTTTTTCTCTCTTTTTCTTGGTCAGTCTAGCTAGGGGACCATTGATCTTGTTTATGTTTTCAATGAACCAGCTTTTTGTTTCATTTTTTAAAATATTATCTTTTTTCTTCTATTTCCCAAATTTGGACTTTTATTTTGGTGATCTGGATTTTTTCTGAAGTTAGGGTTCTGGTGGTCTTGCTTTTTCAGCTCCCTTAGGTGATTTGTTAGGCTGTCAACTTGTGATCTTTCCATTTTCTTCATGTGTGTTTGTAGAGATATGAATTCCTCTCTTAGTACTGATTTCATGGCATCCCAGAGGTTTTGGTGAGATGTTTCTTCATTTTCATTTGTTTCCAGGATTCTTTTAATCTCTGTTTTGATTTCCATGTTGACCCAGGAGTTGTTTAATGTCATGCTGTGTAGTGTCCATGTCTATGCGGGTTTTCTTGGTGTTGACATTTTTTTTTATTCCACTGTCGTCTGAGAAGGTGCATGGCAGGATTTCAATCTTGTGAAATTTGTTTATGCTTGATTTATGGCCCAGAATGTGGTCAATCTTAGAGTATGTTCCATGTGGTGATGAGTAGAATGTATATTCCGTGGTTGTTGGGTGGAATGTTCTGTGTGTATTAATTAAATTCATTTGGTCAAGCATCACACTGAGGTTCTGGATCTCCTTGTTTATTTTTTGTCTTGATCTGTCTAGAGTCATGAGTGGGGTGTTTAAGTCCCCAGCTATGATAGTGTTAGAGTCACTATCTTTTTTAACTTTACCTAGGTGCTGCTTTATGAAAGTTGGTGCTCCTATGTTGGATACAGATATGTTTAGGATGGATATTTCTTGTTCATGGATTGATTGTTTTATCATCGGGTAGTGGCCCTCCATATCGTTTTAAGTTTTTCATAGCTTAAAGGGTATTTTGTCGGGATTAAGATTGCAACTCCTGCTTTCTTTTGTATTCTGTTCACCTAAAATTTTGTTTCCCATCCTGTTACTTTGAGTCTGTGACTGTGAGATGAGTCTCTTGGAGACAATATATTGCTTCCTCATTATATTTTATCCATTTTGCCATTCCATGTCTTTTCAGTGGTGCCTTTAGTCCATTCACATTCAGGGTAATTATTCAGATGTGAGAGTTTATCCTCCTCATGAGGTTCTTACAGAGTTTGTTGTTGCTGTTGCTGTTTCTTTTCGTTCTTTGATTTTTCAGTTGATTCATGTGTTTTCAATCTTTTCCCTGCCTTCTTGTGAAGGATGTTCTCATTCTTTTTTTCCTTTCTTCTGTGTTTAATACTTTCTTAAGTGTTTCTTGTAGAGCTGGTCTGGAGTCAGCATAAGCTCTTATGGATTGAATGTCTGGTAAAGATTTTAGTTCTTCATCACCATGAAGCTTAGCTTATTTGGGTGGGTAATTCTTGGTTGAAATTGTTTTTCTTTGAGGACTTTGAAGATTGGTCTCCTAGCTCTCCTCCCCTGAAGTGTTTCTCTGGATAAGTCTGCTGCTGTTCTAATTGGTCTTCCCCTGTAATCGGCTTCCCACTGCCTTACAATCTGTCCATGCAGTGGGTATATAAGTTTGCCCCCTGAAAGCAAAATGAAGTAAGAAAAAGGAAGAGAATGGAAAAAGGAAGGAGGAGGACAAGAAGAAGTTGGAGAAAGAGAAGAATAAGAGGGAGAACAGACAGGCATACCAACTAACAAATGAAAAGAGACACAAAGAAAAGATTTTTAAAAAACTAAAACATACACACAATCATACAACTAGAGAAACCAACAAAAACCTCCCTACTGATGTATTCTCCCTCACAAATACCAGTGCACAAACAGAACATCTAAAACAACAGCAATAAAATAATGGAAACAAAGCAAATAGAAACTTAATCAAAAACAGAGAGTTAAAAAAACTAAAACAAAAAAACAAACAAACCAATAAACAAAACTCACTCCAACTTCCTTTCAGCTATGATCTCCAGCTCCTCCCCTCTGCTGTCAGCATAGGCTGATAGGATTGCTCTCAGTGTGGGTCAAATGCCCCAGGCCTACTGTGGGAGGAGGGTGGATCAGATCTGGACTCACCCAGCTTGATGCTTGTCAAGTCTCATTCAGATCTGATGTGTCTATGACTGATTCAGCATGGGGGAGTGGCTTCTGTCTCTCTCAGTTTGATGAGATTACCTCTAGGTCCCAAGTTGGAGGCTGGGCGGAACTGAGCGGGGCAACATAAGTCTCTGCCCGGGCCCTGGGACAGAGAAAAAGGCTCCGGTTGGCATTTCCTTACTGGTTCTGGGACTCCTCTCCAGTTCTCCCCCATCTTCTCTCTCCACGGATTAGAGGACTCCACCTGCTTTGCTGTCACAGTTGATGGTTTGGGCTGGTGTGTCAGGTGATGAGAATCAGTAGTATTCAGCAGGCTTTTCTCAGGAGAGTCCCGAGAGTAGCGGAGGATCCTGCCCGCTGGCAACTTTAATCTCAGTGTGGTGGGGGGTAGCAGTCACCTCCAGAGGAGAGCCCAGGTGCAGGAACCCAAGTCTCCCCTCAGACAACTTTCACTCACCCACGCCGGGAGTCTTTATGGAGTCTTTATAGAGTCTTTACTCGCTTTTACGGAGACTCTCACAGTCCGACCTGTCCCGTCAACATCTTGCCAGAAATAGAACCTTATTAAAATTTTAATTGTGTTTTTCAGTTAAGTAAAGTTTTAGGTATTTTGCTTATTCTTTGGAGCCTTTTTAGATGAAAGAATCAACTAACTATACATTTTCTCTCTTTGTTTTTTTTTAATTTTTATTACCAACCAAGAAGCACTGATGTCTTTCTTTTATCTTTCTATCCTTTTTTTCTTGTTAGACATTTCTAAGTCTAATCAATATTTAAATTCACAGCCTATACATACAGTTTAGTTCATTCATAGATGTTAAATCTTCTCAAATCTTCTCCTAATATTCTTTTTATATTTTTCATATGCCTTAGGATAATTTCTTCCCCACAGATATCTCATTGTAAAGGAATATTTAATCCTTTGTATGGAAAAGGATATTCCCTGAATAGATTATCTGCTCAGTAATATGAAAACCAGTGGTTTACTCTTGGATAATTTTCTCATCATCAGGTCTCTTGAGATATAAATAAGACAAGAGTAAATCTTTAAAAGATATAACAAATATATAATTTAGTGTAATACACATTTGGAGATAGAATCAAGGCCAATGGAAGGACTAATAAGGAACAAATGGAATTTTGTTAAATATTATAATGTAATATAAGTTTTGTATATGTTTTTGAGGTTTTTATGTTTTTTGTGTGGTGGCGAGGTTGTTTTTTAACCAGCAAGTTTGATAGAAATTTGAGAGCCATTTTAACTTAATCTAATCATTTTGTATGTAAGGAAACTAGTATTTGGGGGAGTCTGAAACTTGCTGCAGCTCACAAATGGCAACCAGCTGATTCTTTTTGAGGATGTAAATAAGTTGTTTCCAGTAGTAGTCAAAATGTGTCATGTGACAGAGAAAATCAATTTCTTTTACTTATTTATATTTTAAACTACAATCTACTGTACTTAATCCTTGAAATAACTGTTTCTTAAAATATAGGTAAACAAAATCAAAGATTATTTTTATGTGTAACTTCTGAATCTTTTTTCTAATCTATGTCCATACTTTTATTTATTTATTTATTTATTTTTAATTTTTTTTTCGAGTTGGAGTCTCACTCTGTCACCCAGACTGGAGTGCAGTGGCCACTCCCGGCCACTGCAGCCTCGACCTGCTGGGCTCCGGCGATCCTTCCGCCTCAGCCATCCAAGTAGCTGGAACTACAGGCGTGCACTACCACGCCCGGCTAATTTTTTTTATTTTTATTGTAGCGATGAGGTCTCGCCAAGTTGCCCGGGCGGGTCTCGAATCCGCGGGCTCAGGCAGTCCACTCACCTCAGCCTCCCAAAGGCACGGGATTACAGGCTGAGCCACTGAGCCTGGCTTATGTCCATACTTTTAATGCTAAAGTATTAGTGCAACCGAAACACAGGGAGCTGACATGTTTACATTTCGTAACCAACACGTCTTTCCCTTCCTTGTCGGTTCTGTTCAGGTTTACACCTACCAGCTGTCACTTTTGGTAAACCCCGTGATTACTCAGAAAAGGAGTATTTGAGACACATGAATTTGAACAACATTATCATTAGCAACTGATCATTGAATCCTTTTGTAGTATGTAAAATTATCATGCAGAAAAGAAGTTATTTGTTGTCTGTCATCTTTATAAATTTTGTATGCTCTCAGAATTGTTATAGATAAATCACTTTAGTAAAATACAGCAAATTTGTATTACCCAGTATGAGTGAGCATTAGGATGTGTGTTAATTGCATATCATATATTATCAGTTTAAAGCAATTTAAACATAAAATATTAGACTTTTGGAGGTATGCTGACACAAAAACATATGTTTAATATAATTTTGTCATTTATTACAGTGACTTTGGGTCATCAAAATCAGCTTGAACCATTTTACTATTATAATTATATAGACTTGCTACTTAAAAGAAAAGTTTTGGATAGTTGAATTTCAAGTAATACACTTTTTAATACTTTCGATCAGGGTTTCTCATCCTTAGTAATATACTTACATTTTGGGTTGAATAATTCTGTGGGGACAGAAGACTGTCCTGTGCATTTTAGGGTATTTAGCAGCATTCCTAGCTTCTACCTACTCGATGTTATTAACAACCTTGTTGTCACAATCAAAAATGTTCCCTGGTGGGAGAGAGGGAGTGTTACAAAATCACCCCTGGTTGAAATTAGTGTTTTAGATCTTGGGAAAGATCTATAATGAATCAAATAATTCCTTCATCTTCTGCATATTTTTCTTCCATTGTTAATATCAGTAAATTTATTTTTCACTACAGTGATTTGTGTTAATTTTGAATTGTAGTTATTGTTACCCTAATTAGCTAACTTTCTAAATAAAGAATTCTGAAGTTATACATGAGAAACTATACTCTCATGAGTGGCTTTAAGTTAAAATATATTTCTTCTAAATATTCTATAGGTGAGTTTGTTGTGGAAGGGAAATCATGTTATTGTCGTCTGTTCATTTGGTCTCATGGGCTGTTTTTGGACACACAAAATCAGTTGATTGGTGATGGTTTGGAACCCAAAATGAAAAGGGTATTCTTAATCCAGAAGGTCAAATTAGTGGCCAGTTCAGGAGTGTAGGTATCAGATGTGAATGCTCTGGTCCTAACAGAAATTTGCAAATAGATGGTTCTTGGATACCTGAACTGTTTTTATTTTATCTTATTCTTAACTGTTTTGTTTATGAGATGTTCACTTATTGTATTTAAATGAATATATATTTCTGAAATGATGTGAATAAATGGATTCCTACTGATTCTTTTTTTTTTTTTTTTTTTTTGAGTTGGAGTCTCACTCTGTCGCTCCCGGCCACCGCAGTCTCGACCTGCTGGGCTCTGGCGATCCTTCCGCCTCAGCCTTCCATGTAGCTGGAATTACAGGCATGCACTACCACGCCCGGCTGATTTTTTGATTTATTGTAGAGATGAGGTCTCGCTGCCCAGGCGGGTCTCGAACCCGCGGGTTCAGGCAATCCACTCACCTCAGCCTCCCAAAGGCGCGTGATTACCGTCTGAGCCACCGAGCCCAGCTTCCTACTGATTCTTATATACTATGCTTGAATAATGAATAATAACTCATGTGATTACAAACTAATTATATTTTTTCAACTGAAAATTTACTAATTTTTTAATCTATATTTGTATTATAGCTTATTTGTAAAGTTTTAAGATAACATACCTTACCATTGGTACCTATACAGTTATGAGGCATTTATTTTAAATTCTTAACATATAATCTATTTGGCTAAAAAATACAATGCTATGGCAAGGATATACATAATCTATAAATAGCATAATTCTTAAATATTTACTTTAACATGAGTAATTGAAAAATACATTAAGCTTTCTTTTACTGCCTCCTGTATACATGGGTAGTTATATACACAGATGTTCACTCATTAAAAACAATAGCTAACAGTTATTGAATGCTACGTACTCAGCACTTTACATGTATTATCTCATTTAATCCTTTCAACTATATCTTTATATCACTTATGAGGAAATTGAAAATTCAGAGAAATTACATGAATTTTAAAAGATCACAACTAAAAAGCTTCAGACAGTTTTTGAACCCAGATAACATTTATTATCAAATATCTCACAATGTAATCTGCATCATTATTTCTTCAAGGTTTAGGTTTATGTTGTTCAAATTCAATGAAAAATATATATATATATATATATGTATGTATATTTTTGAGTGCTTATTATGTGGCAGACTTTTTGTTCTTGTTTTGGGATTTTTTGTTTTTAAATAATTTTCAACTTAAGATATGTATCAGAAAAAATACAGAGTTCACGTATGTTTATCATTCACCTTCTCCTAATGTTAATAATTTATATAACTATAGTATAATTATCAAAATTATAAACATCTGAAAATTAATATTGATACAATACTATTAACTAAGCTACAGACTTCATATGAATTTCATCAGTCTTTCCTTTAATGTCCCTTTTCAGTTCCAAAATCCACCCTAGGATCCAACATCACATTTTGTTGTATCTCCTTAGTCTCCAACCTATGGCAGTTCCACGGTCTTTCTTTTTCTTTCATGACCTTTCTTTTTCTTTCATGACTTTTGATACACATTAGTCACTTATTTTTTATGTAGTCTTTCAGTTTGGGCTTTTCTGTTGTTTCTCATGGTTTGATTGAGGTTATATAGTTTTGGTAAGAATACCACAAAGGTGATGTGCTTTTATAGGGCATCCTCTGATGTCGGTGTATGATACATGATGTCGGTATATTTTGTATAGGTGAGGTAGTTTCTCCACTATAAAGCTATTCTTTTTTACTTTTCATTTAATTAATATGTTGGAGGAGATACTTTGAGACCATGCAAATATCCTGTTTCTCCTCAGACTTTTACCTACTGCTTTTAGCATCCGTTGGGATTTATGTATTTTAAATCTTATTCTTTGAATCATTCTTACAATATGGTAGACAAGTGCTTATTTTGGATTATTCGCAAGTACAAAGGCATTGCCTTCTTACCTTTCAATTTTCACGTTGATAGCCAAGATTTCTTTCAGAAGTGTGCTAGTGCTTTAGGGAGGGGATAGTAATAATTAAGATCTGAGGCAATAATGTTTAACTTAAAAATAAAATTTGAGAAACTAATTCTTGTTAATTCAAGCATAAGACAACCTTCATTCTTGAGTAGCAAAGGCTAGAGTTGATTGTTAAATTTCTATAAAATGAAAAAAAGAATATGTATAAGATGAATATGGAATAGTTGACAAAATTTTGAGTTATTAAGCTAAGAAATACCGATTTAAAACAATAACCACTTAGGCCAATATGAGAGAATAGTCCTTTCTCATACAACACAAGGAGGATACTTAGCCACAGAGAAATCTTAGGCTACAAATAGATATCTAGTATTAGAGTAGTTGAAATAAAGTAACACATGAATAATATATGTAATAGAACTTCATAGGAAAATGGCTGCATAAGCATATGCTTTTAAAAAGTTCAGCCTCTTCTCACTTAAATGAACAGAAATAACCAAAAACAGAAGAGAAAATTGCACCTTTAATAAAACTGAAAAGGCCTCCAACCTTATACTACTAGCACTAGTTCTACTCTTCCTCATTGTAGAACTATGCTATAATAAGCAACTTATATATATTGTCTTACCTACTGGTGCTTTATTTCTACAGAACAGCTTCTCAGAATTAGTATTACAAGATTCAAGAATGTATGTGTGTTTATATATATTTAATTTTAATAAATATTAAGATTACTTCAGGAAAAATAATCTCCAATAAGTGAGGCTGCTTATTTTGTCTCCTGTGTTTCCTTACTTTAGTCTTGAATCAGGTTATATCAACAAAAAGAAATAACTAGACTTTATAGCATATTATCCTATAAAAAAGTAATGACTATTATTTATTGAGCTCTTAAGTATGCTAAATACTCAGCTAAAAGTACTTATTTCATTACATCACCAAATTACTTTTGCTGAAAGTACAAAGCCAAAATAAAAAAAAAACTCTTCCATTATTTTTAAAAAGCAATATATTTAATAGTACTTTTAGAATTATTTGAGACATGAGGTTGTGAGCTATAAAGAAAAAAATAGACTTTTCTTATAAACTCTTTTCTAGGTAAAGAATCCACATTTTGGCCGGGCTCGGTGGCTCAGCCTGTAATCCCAGCGCTTGGGGAGGCCGAGGTAAGTGGATTGCCTGAGTCCGCGGGTTCGAGACCCGCCCAGGCAACTTGGCAAGAGCTCATCTCTGCAGTAAATCAAAAATGAGCCGGGCGTGGTAGCACGCGCCTGTAGTTCCAGCTACTTGTAAGGCTGAGGTGGAAGGATTGCCCAAGCCCTGCAGGTCGAGGCTGCGATGGCCAGGAGCGTGCTACTGCACTCCAGTCTGGGCGACGGAGTGAGACTCCAACTCAAAAAAAAAAAAGAATCCACATTTTTTGTATTTAGTGAAATCATACTTGAGAAAAACATAGCACAATGTCAGACATTGTCCTTACCATCAGACTGTCATGTGTCTCAGAGTTCCTTAGTTACTGTTGATGACCGTAAACCTGCACTTTAAACATTAGCCATCAGTAGCAACTATGTATTTTCCATGTTGAATGCTGTTAAGGAGAAAAAGATTCTGTCATCTATGGAGATTATTTACAGCAATATCAGAATATGAATAGAAGTTTTTGAATTATTGGAAAGCTCATTGAAATGGTCTACTAATGATGCTATATGTCAATCCAAGATTACCTTCCCCATACGTGTCTGTCTTATGAGAAAAATAATACATACTTTACAGATTCAATCAACAATTAAACGTTAACTTTGTATTATTTTAATTAATCAATGTTTTAAAATGAAATTAAACTATTTTTCTTAGAAAATATACAGTCATTATTTGAGTTGGCTATAGAATTCAATACAGAAATCTTTTTGTAGTTGATTATTTAAATAGAGTTTTTACCATGACTGATCATATATTTACTTAGAGGTAAGCAGTATTTTTTTTTTCTTATTCTAAATTGTATACTGTAAAGCATCTGTGAACTTCATGATTTTCTTGCTTTATTGTGGAATCAGTGTACACATGCAGTATTAAAATGAGTATAAAATGCCTATTCTATATTTTTAATACCAGCGTCAACTATTATAATAAGACCAATGTAAGAGAGAACCCACAAAGCTAAGCAAATTAATTAAGATTCTTAAAAGTGGTTTTTGTCATTTTAAATGAGTCATTCTAAGGCCATTCTGAAACCATGATTTAAGCTTGATTCCAGTAAAAACTCTAAAATGTATTTGACTTTTTTTTGAGGGAGCTCACTGCATTGGGGATTACCAGGACAGATTCTTGAACATTTAAGACCTACAAGTGTAGACTGTAGACTTAGAAGACTTTGAAGATGCAATTCATTTAAATGCGGTGACACTTTCTTGATTCATTAAGATAATATGAAAATTATGTTGCAAGTAAAGAAATGAAGTGATTTAGGAAGAATAAAATGAATATAACATGTAAATTTTCCTAAGCTTATATCAATACACACTTGTTTGAAATTATTATATTTAAACCACTATTAATTTTTTAGATATGAGAAAACTGAAAATCTTCTAGAGAGAATTTATATACTTAACATTAAACTTATTTCATTAGTTGAGATTGTTTTAATCTACTTCATATTTTTTCTTTCTAAAGAACATGTATTTCTAAATTTATTTCATATTTTTAAAAGTCGATAAAAGTTAACATTTTTTTTAATCTTTTGAATAGTTTTCTTGTCTAAAACTGAGAATTAACATTTTTTTTCCCCCTTCTCATAGATATGGAGTCTGGAGAACGATTACCATCCTCAACAGCCTCCTCTACTGCGACAACTTCATCTTCTACACCTTCTGTGGCTTCAGCAGTTTCAAAAGGTGGCCTTTCCACTGGAGTTGCTTCACTTAGCTCTACAATCAACCCATGTGGTGAATACCCCTTATTAGTTCAATTTTAGAATACTGTTCTTTTGATAATTTGCATTCATACTGTTTTATTGAACTCGGAATAGAATGTTCTGACTTTTGTTGACCTGTAGAGCAAAACCCGGCTAAACATCTAGTCTCTTTGCTTTTCTGGATTTTATACTCAGCTTGATTATTTTATTCTTACTGAAAATTTTTTTTGAGTTTGTTTATTTATTTATTTTTTTGAGCAGGGTTTTGCTCTCTCTCTCAGGTTGGCATGCAGTGGCACAATCATAGCTCGCTGTAACCTTAACCTCCTGGGCTCAAGCGGTCCTCCATCCTTAACCTCCCAAGTAGCTAGGAGTACAGGCACAAGCACCATGCCCAGCTAATATTTTTATTTTTTGTAGAGAATGGAATCTCATTGTGTTGCTATGTGGTCTCAAACACCTGACCTCAAGTGATCTTTCTGCTTCGTTGGGGTTACGGGCATGAGAGTTTAATCTTAATATCTTAATTTGTTTAATTGAGTTTTAATTAATAAATTAGTGACAAACAGTCTTTTAAAACAGCAGGCCCATGAGGGAATGAAGAAATACAAAGGAGTCTTTGGTGGATACTTTATCCTAAATTTTTTTTTAGTATTTGAAATGGCCTTCACAAGCTTCAAGTATACTAAGCAGATCATTTGCTTGATGGAAAAGATTTTAAAAGTTTAGAATGTAAGTTTCTCTTAAACCTGAACAAAGTTGATATTGCCTAAAAAGAGAGCTTTATTTCAAAAATGAAAATATCCTCAATTTTGTTAATTATGTAGAAGGTATTTTTTTTTTTTTTAATTGGAATCTCACTCTGTCGCCCAGACTGGAGTGCAGTGGCCTGCTGGGCTCCGGCGATCTTCGACCTGCTGGGCTCCGGCGATCCTTCTGCCTCAGCCTTTCCGAGTAGCTGGAACTACAGGCGCGTGCTACTACACTCGGCTAATTTTTTGATTTATTGTAGAGATGAGGTCTCGCCAAGTTGCCCAGGTGGGTCTCGAACCCACGGGCTCAGGCCATCCACTCACCTCAGCCCCCCAAAGCTCAGGATTACAGGCTGAGCCACCAAGCCCGGCTCCAGAATCATTCTTTGCCCTTTTACACAGGTTTGGCAGAATGTATCCCCTTTTTTTGAACACTTAAGCTTAATTAACTCATTCGTTTATCAGTAGAAAGCATTTTAATCCTTAGATATTTCTTGTCTTGTAGATTATTTCATGTTTGTAAAACAGTAGAACTAAATGATATTTGGTGTTTTCAAAATAAAATTTGTAATTTTGCATAAATATGGAATATTTTCTTACAAAATATCCTAGCAAATTGTCAGATAAATATCTTCAATTATTTTGACTTTTCTCAATGGATGACAAGAAGGATGTCATTTTGTCATTATTGTATCATAGAACAATTTTCCAATGTTCTTGGAGATTACAAAATATCTAAAATCGCATAAAACTTTTTTTAAAAAAATCAATATAACTTCATTTCTTCCACACCCTGTGTACAATTTTCATCAAGTAATTAACCACTGTATTCACATTTCCCTTATATATAAAATGATGGCTAAAGTATAAAGTTTATTGATGATATACTGTGCTCAAAAATAGTGAAGCCATGGTTGACTTTTTACCTTAGATTACTTTGTTTAAATGGGTATATACAGTTGAACTTATGTAATTATACTTTCCTGTTTTTGTAACTCTTCTTCCTCTTTCCTTTGTTGTGAGCTCCTTTCAATGTATTCTTCTAATCTTACTTTGTATTTATTTCTGAATTAGTCTTTAACATGTATGTTTCTAGAGAAATATCTTTTTTAATGTTGAAGGCTTCCATAGCATCCTTAATATAGAGTCTTGAGTTTTCTGAACCTTTTTTTTCTCTGTTTTTCTGAATTTTCTGGGATTTCTTGTGATTCTGATTAGTCATAGGTTGGGCACTTTTTTTGTTAGCAGTGGCTGAGAGTTGCAAAAGGGGTAGAGTAGAGTGCACTGAGTTGCTGGCACAGCAGACATCGTGAGCAATGTATTGACACTGGTTCCCTCTACCCAAGTTCCTTAGGGGCTGTATGAAAAGGCCCCTAAGGGTTGTAGTTTTTGCATGTAGTTTTTGCCACAGTAAGGAACACTGAGCTTGAGAAATGCATTATTTTTATAGTAGGTGAAAGCAAGTATACTCTTTGTCTGGGGGGAGACATTACCTCATCTTTTAAGACTACTCTTGAGGAAAAGCCTGGTTAAAGAATGATAAAGACCTCACATTCTTGGCATATCCATCAATAGCATGCAGAGATTCTTATGGCCCTTGGGAGGTTGCTTCACATAACACATCTTTAGTTTAGTTTAGTTTTGTTTTGAATTTTAATGAATTTTTAGAGATGGGGAAGCTCTCATTATGTTGCCCAGGTTGAATTCAAACTCAAAAAGTATAAATATTTAAACTCAAAAAATTAAGTATTCCTGGGCTCAAATAATCCTTCTTCCTTAGCCTCCTGAATATCTGGGATAAGAAGTATATACCACTTTGCCTGGCTACACTTTTAGTCTTATAGAAAATAGCACTGCAGTAAATATTGATTCGTGTATTAGCCCATTTTGTGCTGCTATAAAAAAAATACCTGAACCTGGGTAACTTATAAAGGATAGTGATTTATTTTGGCTCATGGTTCTGTATGGTGTCAACATCTTCTGGGCTTCTG
Source organism: Carlito syrichta (assembly GCF_000164805.1). Classification (NCBI taxonomy): domain Eukaryota; kingdom Metazoa; phylum Chordata; class Mammalia; order Primates; family Tarsiidae; genus Carlito; species Carlito syrichta. Next base: position 397,412 of record NW_007252795.1, read on the forward strand.
GCAAAACCATAAGAAGCTTACAATCATGATGGCAGGTGGAGAGGGAGTAGATATCTCACATGACAAGAGTGGAAGCAAGAGAGAAAAAGTGAAGTGCTAGGCTCCAGGCTCTTTCAAGCAACCAACTCTTGTGTGAACTAATAAAGCGAGAACTCACCCATACTGTAAGAATGGCACTAAGCCATTCATGAAGGATCCACCCCCATGATCCAAACCCTCCCGCTAGGCCCCACCTCCAACATTGAAGGTCATATTTCATATTTCAACATGAGATTTGGGGGGGGCAACATCTTAACTATGTCATCAATTAATCTAAGACTACCTACAAATATGGGTTCTGTTGGTCTTATCAGAAAATAATACTTCTTTTGCATTTATTTATATTTGGGTATATGGCTTATATTACCTGAGTTTTAGTAAGTATATCAGTTCCTAAGAGAAGAACGAATTTTTTTCTGACCCTGAGTGACTTGAGGAATATGCCACCAAATCTTTTGTATAAAAGTACAAATGTACTGAATATCTTACAGTTTCACAGATATTCAGAAACTGTTTCACATGTTGGCTCTGGGTGAAAGCTGAGAGAATAGTATTTAAGCATAGTTCCACAAATAAACTTCACAGAGTGAAGATGTTTGAGATTTGTGGTCATTTGACCTAACACAAAGATAGACTTTGAGAAATATCAATGATTCTTAAGCCATGCCCTAGACCAGTGGTTTTCAATCCATTTTTGAGATAGAACCCTTTAAACAAAATGTTATGCAGATATAGACTATATAAAATCGGTAACTGTTTAAAACTTCTCTGGTTAGAGCTGGGTGTGCCTGCTTTTCTTTTAAACATGTGTATCTTAATTGCAGTCCTCTACAAAAGGTGCCAAATCATAATATATTAAGGAAATTGCAAGTTGATTAGTAAGGTCTCAACCTGGAGTATGTGTCAGTTACGACATGATTAACTATGAATAGGAAAATATGGCAAATAAGCACACCATCCCATAGATAGGTAGTCCTGGGCTGGGCAGTGTCATCATGAATCTGGACTTCTAGTGTGATATGCTGTCTTCTGAAGTTTGGGACTTAACATATTCACATGTGAGTTTCATGGCTGCAAAAGGGCTAATCCACCTACAGCGTTTCCTTCTGGAAGGGAAGGGGAGAAAGAGAAAGGAAAAGTCACTGTTCAGCTCACTTTGACTCCTTTTTTTTTTTTTTTTTTTTG